>NC_089790.1:23320000-23365000 GCF_040412425.1 Macrobrachium rosenbergii
TTATTATTCAAAAGATGAACCCCATTCATATGGGAAGATGTTTGTAGATTATGTAGTATTCACTAACAAGAATGGAACGGGGGTGTGTTTTTTTATAGGAAAGATAAAGTATTTTGTAGAATTGCAGTACACGAAGTGACCATACGAAGAATAACAAAGAACAAGTAAAAAATGCCCCGAAGTTTCTTCGACGCAATCGAGTTTTCTGTATGAGCCGCACCCCATGAAGCTTTCAGCCACGGACCGATGGTGGCCTGTCCCATAGCGTTGCCAAACGCACGATTATGGCTAACTTTAACCTTAATTAAAATAAAAACAGCTAAGGCTAGAAGGCTGCAATTTGCTATGTTTGATGATTGGAGGGTGGATGATCAACTTAACAATTTGCAGCCCTCTAGCCTCAATAGTTTTTAAGATCTGAGGGCGGACAGGAAAAGTGCGGACGGACAGACAAAGCCATCTCAATAGTTTTCTTTTACAGAAACCTAAAAACTAGGTAATAGCACTGAAGACCATGGCATTTACAAAGAGTAGTGTTTAACTAGCTGTTCCTGTGTCACGGCGGAAGGAATGAGTCCAGTACTGGTAAAAACTTCACCTACGTATAAAATAAAACACTTAGCAACGATAAAGATAAAAGCCCAACTAGGTGCAATAAAGGTAAAAAAAAATCACGTAGCTGTAGTAGGGATGAAAACTCCAGCTTTCATTATTATTATTATTATTATTATTATTATTATTATTATTATTATTATTATTATTATTATTATTATTATTCATTAAGATCTCGTAACAGCATGAGTCACTAAAATGGTGAAGAAATCCGCAATGGCGTAAATGTAAATAAATATTTCTAATATTTACATTTGCACCACTGTTGATTTCTCCACCATTATTATTATTATTATTATTATTATTATTGTTGTTGTTGTTGTTAAGTAGCAGTATAATCAAGTCCATATTTAGTATGGTTCTTTTCACTACTATTTGATGATTACCGAAATGTTTTACGAACCAATAAATGGTAGTCATCAAAATATTTAGAGACTAGTGATAATATGAGGCAAAAATAAACTAGAAAAAAGAATCTAATCTGAAAGAACACTGACGACTGATCGAGTTTGTATCACTTAAAATCCTGAAAGGCTAAAATGTATCTGATTAATGTTTTGAAGAACAAGCTTTGTTAGAGGATTTTGGATTCCCTGGAAAATTTAGATTAATATCAACGGAAATCGATGGAGGATAAACAATATTTAGATTCATTTATTGCGCTGCAGTGGAAACGCGTGCTTCAGTTAAAAGGTCGGTTTACAGAGAAGCAATAGTGTGTCCAATTCAAGTGAAGTCAGTTGCAGCCCTTCCCTACCCAGTGCAAAATATGCAAAAGAAATTCAAGGATTATTTTAACGCTAACGACATATTGCAGGATTAAATGTAAACATTGAGACCTAGTTAATTTCCCCAGCGACTGATATTGGACATACAAGGGTCTCACGTTTATGCCATCAGTGAAATTTTGTTAATTATTGCAAGATTATGACTTGTCATATGTTGCGCCTGTGATATCTGTGTATTTTCTCATTAGATGCAATAAACTTACGTACAGTGGTTCGGAATTGTTAAGTTCAGTACTAACTACAGAAAATATCAACTATGTTAAATCCGTAAAAAGGCTGTCAGCAACGTTTTGTTCCCTTAAAGGAAAGAATATCATTTTAACAACAGTTCCATCATTATGCGTATCATTACATTTAAGCTTCAGGGTCCATAATCATGAATCAGTGAACACTAGAAAAGAGCAAAGTTCCCAAACCACTATGTAACAGAGCACCAAATAGTGTAGGTCTGAACTCAGTGAAAACATCAATAGAAAATTTGAAATATCTCTTGAGTTGTTCGTCATGAAACAAGATAAAATACAGTCACGCATAAATCTCTTAACATCTCATTTTTAAAGGTGACGGAAGAGTTAAGATCATTCAGTAGAACATCGTGATACCTAATTGCTTTATATATACAGTATATACTGTATATATATATATATATATATATATATATATATATATATATATATATATATATATATATATATATATATATATATATATATATATATATATATATATATATATATATAACTCGTAGGCGTCCAGGGAAAGGCACTCAATACAGTTGATAGTTCATTCCTAATGCCGACGTTTCATAACTAGATTGTTGCATTTTCAAGGCTGAAATGCAGCGAGCTGACTCAATAATTAATCATAAAAACATTTATTAAAACAACTGATTAAAAACACTACAGTATTGTCTCATTTAAAATGCTAATTCTTTTAAAAATATCAGAGGCACCATGACACTAAAAGAAGGACCTACCCAAATTATGCAAAACACTCATAGACAACAAAGACTTTCGAATAATATGACAAACACAGAAAGACAGCGACTTAACAACCTTAGAATCCATAATGATAAAATTAACAGTTCCATCATTGAACACCCAAACATCATCTACACAGCTGTTTATTGCTTGATGGTCCTATTTGCCTTATTGTTTCCTTGTTTTCTCCTTTTTATCTACTTTTGTTTTAATTTATATTTTTCTCTCCTTCTTTCAATAGTTTTGTTTTAGCTCCCGTCTGGGTAGGTCCTTCTTTTAGTGTCATGATGCCTCTGATATTTTTAAAAGAATTAGCATTTAAAATGAGACAATACTGTAGTGTTTTTAATCAGTTGTTGTAATAAATGTTTTTGTGATTAATTATTGAGTCAGCTCGCTGTATTTCAGCCTTGAAAATGCAACGATGTAGTTGTGAAACGTCGGCATTAGGAATAAACTAGCAACTGTATTGAGTGCCTTTCCCTGACGCCTACGAGTTATGATTTCGAGACCTGCAGCTCTGGTGTTGAGTGTATATATATATATATATATATATATATATATATATATATATATATATATATATATATATATATATATATATATTATATATGTATAATATTATAATGTATATATATACACACTAACATTTAAGTTAGATAATAATTAGTTTGGTTACATTTTGCTAAACAATGAATGTATGTATGAAAATGTCTGACAATAGAGTATCAGCGTATTGTGCCAATAAATAGGCTCTCTCTCTCTCTCTCTCTCTCTCTCTCTCTCTCTCTCTCTCTCTCTCTCTCTCTCTCTCTCTCTCTCTCTCTCTTAATGAATATGCAATCCCTATTTATAATGTCATTCAATTATGACGAAGTTCCCATTATCATAATTAATTGATGCCGAGGGACTGCCTATAGCAACAATTAACGTCAAACCATTTAATCATCGCTGACTACTCCATTAATATGGATTCGTATCGAATTACACTTTAGGTTACTCTTTTTTTTACAAAATCGATTTATAAAACTATTTTTAATTCTTTTATAATTGTTCACCTGTTATACATAGGTAATTTTACATAAGCCTTCTTCAAGTTGATTCATCTATAGGTGCACACGATATTGATTGTCCTCAGTGGTACCGCTTTAAGGGTATTTTCAACTACCAATGTGGGTATCTTCAACAATCCACTATGGTCCTGTGAGGGAGGTAGTACCGTCAGTGTACCTCATGCGTTGCACTGTAGGCATTACTTGAGGTTCTTGCAGCGTCTCTTCGGCCGCTAGGTGCAATCCCCTTCATTACTATTACTGTACCTCCATTCATAGTCTCAGGCTTCCATCCTACTAGCCATCCTCTTCTAACAATTGTTTCTATAGTGCAACTCCGGGATTTTCCTCCTGTTACACCTTTCAGATCTTTCTACTGTCAATTTCCTTTGCAGCTCTGAATGACCTCATACGTCCAGTGCTCAGCCTTTGTACAAAATTTACTATTCTACGTTATTCTATAACTACCATTATGTGAAATGTTTCTTTTACATATTATAGAAGTACCTTTTTTGTTCTTTGTCAGCTAGTAGAAGCTGATAAATAGCCTTATCAGTGAGATCACCAGCTTTAGCCCAAAGGAAAGGTAGGGCGTTTTGGGCAAAATTTTCTCAATCTCTGTCTCCGTTGGACCTGCTTAGTGAACTAAGTACCCGACGGTTAGTAGACATTAGTGGCCCACAGCCACAATGAAAACTTAAAGCACTCGGCATTTTGGTGATACATTCAAACATACTATATATATATATATATATATATATATATATATATATATATATATATATATATATACTGTATATTATAGATATATATAAGTATATATACATATATTTATATATACATACATATATATACATATATCATTATATATGTATATATATACATGTATGTATGTCTGGGAAGGAATGCATTCGTCCCATCGTAATCAAGCTCAGTGGAATTCTGTTACTTTATGGGCATTAAAGAATGGTGAGTCTCAGTAAAAGAATAAAGAAGTAAATTTCAGTTTACCATATATATATATATATATATATATATATATATATATATATATATATATATATATATATATATATATATATATATATATATATATATATATATATTATATATATATATATATACATATATATATATACAGTATGTGTGTGTGAGTTTATATGTATGTATATATATATATAGATATATATATATATATATATATATATATATATATATATATTGATAAAGTTAAATTTACTTCTTTATTTTTTTTCTAAGAATCACCATTCGTTACTGCCCATTAAGTAACAGAATACTAGCGAGCCTCATTAGCATGGGGCAAAAGCATTCCTTCCGAGACAGATTACCAAAACGTCTAAAAGAACGCTGTACTCGACGTAAATTTTGTTGTCAGGGAGGAAACAAAAAAAAAAAAAGGTCCCTTTCGTAACGTTTCCATTAGAGTTTGAAGAAAGAATTTGCTCAGGGAAACTTTTCCTTCAAAGTGCTACGCGCTATAATTAGAATTTAACCGGTACGGAAACGCCGACCGGACTTCTCTCTGATGGTAATACGGTGCCCTGACGGGAACAGGCCTCTCCTCCCAACGAGAGATATTCATTACCCGTCAACTTTTTGTTACAGAGCAATTTGGGCGAAGCTATTAATTCCGAACTTTCGTCCATCCCAAATATTCTAGTACATGACATTCATAGGTTATTCTGTCTTTTTTTTATATTTAGAGTAGGAACCAGTTCGTGATGACATCGGAGTCGAAAGTCCATTTTTTGGCGAGCAGTTCATGGTACGAATAGTACGTTTTCATTTGTTTATATATATATATATATATATATATATATATATATATATATATATATATATATATATATATATATGTATGTATGTATACATACATAATATACTATATGTATATATATGTGTGTGTGCGTGCGTGTGTGTATGTGTGTATGTATGTATATATATATATATATCAGTACATATATGTATATATGTGTGTGCGTGTGTGTGTAGTTATAAATACTTACGTGTGAAATGGTCTTATAACTGCTGTAAACTTTTTCTTCATATGATGCTTTCCTTATTTACGATTGCGTTAAATATTTTGACGCAACTACGTGATTTTATGCGTATCTTTATAACACTACTGGTAGTTATACTTTTATCTTAAATTAAGATACTGCTTAGATATAAAAACATGAAGAAATAATATAGTGATCCCAAGGTTATTTGCCATTTATTAAAATGTCATTTGACAGAATCCGCTGCTATATGAGAGAGTGACAAGTAAGATTTCACGTATGCTCTATTTTTTTCGAATAATTATTAAAATTAACCTGTCTAGTGATGCTGAATGCTTCTCAAGGCAATAAAACGTAAGGGAAAAAATGAGAGCCTGCAAGGCCGGAAAAAATGGATAACAGTGCATTTTCTTTTCAAAATTGAGCTCACTATATGACCTTTCCATTGCTCAATGAAAAATTCTCAATGCTCGTCATATGAATTATTGCCGGGTAAATCGGAGGAAAGATAGAAAATGTTTGTCTACAAATAAATCTTTCTGTATTGTTTTCACCACCGTTGTTCATGCAAATAGGCGTTGAGAAATATTTGACGAAGCACACTCGAATGAATTTCTGGAATGGAAAACAGGAGAGGTGCCTTTTATTTACTTTTTGCTCCGCTCAAAGCAGAAGTTGGAAAATTATGCCAAATGCCGATTTATATAGAAACTAAACTTCTAATGTTGACAGTTTTAAGCTTTTCAAGCACAATACTCGTAGAAAAAGCAGTTGATATCTTATGCTTTTCAGCAATAAATCATTTCGAACCATTTCAAAAATTATATGCATTGGCTGCAGAAATACTCGATGACTACCTTACTTTCAACAGTCATGACATAAAGCATGACATTTTCATGACTGTGACCTAATCTGTAGTTTCCTTTTTCTACGTAGGTGAAAAATGGGCCCCTATCGTATTAAGATATATTGATTTAGTTTATTGTTATTAGATCGTTTGTCCATCATCATATTTAAAACTAAGCATCACTACGGTATATCTTGAAATATTTACATTTTCTTCATTTAATTGTTTATTTATTTTACAGTACAACGCATATATATCCTTATAAGAGAGACTAAGACTTGAATGTTGGCCAGTCTTTTTAATTAAATTTTTATTCACTTTCAACATTCTTAACTCTTATTTAAACTTAGTGCGTGATAAACACAAGCAGACTTTTTTTTTTGCCCTACCATGCTATATAATAACTGCTCACAACCACTTAATTGATTTACATTCATCACCAAAACAACTATGCCTTCGTAATGGAAAATATACATGTATTACAGACCTCCTGTGATGTTATGAATGCTTTACACGAACATGGGACCCTTTTATTTGTCTGACACTGACTCTAACCTTGAGAGGCACATCCCAATATTCTAAATATGCTCCAAAAGACGCACACACATATATATTTGGTCTTGGAACAAGGTAAGCCCATCAAAGCATAAGCCCTTCTCTCCCCGGGACTCATACTCCACTTCACCTTTCTTCCAGTCCCTCCAGATCCCTGTATTCCAAAACTCAATTCTGATTCCGGCCAAGGTACTTCCCAGAACATTTAGACCAGTGCCTCACTTCCCATATGCAATTTAAAGGCGCTCCGGCAGTTTGTTTTCGCATTGCGTATCAGTTTATGCATGTGCACATATTTTAAGCAAATGCATAGTCTTGTTTGTTTTTCTTATGTTTTTCTTTCTGTTAATCGAAATATCTCCTTTTCAAATAGGAGACATGAATTTTTTCTTCCTATTTAAAGCTGAACCATCTCCTTATCTGTGCTTTTATTCATGATTTATCATAGTTATAAGACAACCATATGAATAGGGTTCGTCTTCTGAATAATAATAATAATAATAATAATAATAATAATAATAATAATAATAAATGACCCGTGGTAAGTCCACTAGCAATAGTCAAAATTGTGTTATTCTGGTATCTCTAAGCAAATTTGCTGTCTTTAAGCAAAGTAGCAATATTAGAAACTTGTCCAAAGTGTTCAGCATGTAGTGATAATAAACCGCAAAATAATCAGAACTAAAATGATGGAAAGTTACCCTGAAATTTATTTACTGTAATAACAACTGATTCAAAGCTCTTGGGCAATGCTTTATACTCGATAATGTTTCTGGAAACGATAATGCTAGATGCCTATAGGTATGATAAATGAGTTTCTTAGTATTTAATAAACTCCTTTCCCCCATTTAAAAAAAAAAAAGAGAGACATTACCTCTTCAAAATGCAAGAATTCTTTGTTGATTGTGGATTATTTTTAGAAGTGATTATCAGTGCCTAGTTTTTAAGGGTTCCCAGTATAACAAATTTTAGTGTAAGCTTAATTACTGGTGTCACAACCAACGATGTGATAATTAAGAAAAAACAGTTAGTGCACCCAGCTGTTGCATTTTAATTATATATCTTTTTTTATTTAAGTCGCTTTGTGTTTAATAAATTGCAGAAAACCATAGTTAAAGTTTTAGTAGTGATAAACTGACGGTATATCTTACATAAAAGGAAAAACTCTCAGGTTTCTCATTATCTAAGAGCTCGTAGCTTCCTTTATTTCCCCCAACTAGCATAAAAAATTAATTTATATACAGACTTTTCTGTATAACAATACTGTGTGAAGTTCATTTGAACACAAGCAACTCGAAAATTAATTAAATAGAAGGATTAAACTTTGGGAGGTTATCAACAATGGTCTTTTGAGCTTTGATAAACTTGAAATTACTGTATAAAGAAAATAGGCATTACTTCAGGTTCTTTGCAGCGTGCCTTCGGCCCCTAGCTGCAACCCCTTTCGTTCCTCTTACTGTACCTCCTTTCATATTCTCTTTCTTTTATCTTACTTTCCGCCCTCTCCTAACAATTGATTCATAGTGCCACTGCTTTGAGGTTTTCCTCCTATTACACCTCTCAAACCTTTTACTATCAATTTCTGTTTCAGCACTGAATGACCCCATAGGTCCCAGTGCTTGGCCTTTGGCCCAAATTCTACATTCAATTCAATAATGAAAATACCTGGAACCTTATATTGTTTACGAATAACAACAAGATGTTTATATTAGGACTGACAAATGGATCAATTGTAACCTAACTTCTTGTAAGCCAGCCTTACTCTTCAAAGTAATTAGAAAGATATCTTTTACATGCAGTATTACGCCATCTTCCAAAAATGTTATAAGCCCTTAGCAGTGATTGCTTCGTAATATAGGAAAATCTTTTTATGGATGTGTTGGCAGCAGGTGTAAATGACTTCTCGAAACACCAGAATCCGGCTACCCTGTTCTCTCTCTCTCTCTCTCTCTCTCTCTCTCTCTCTCTCTCTCTCTCTCTCTCTCTCTCTCTCTCTCACACACAGACAGTGCTAGTCCTATTCGCCCCAGGCTATCAAGATGTACTTATTGATACATGATGAGATGGAGATCAAGCTCCATTTTCATTGTTATCTCACGCACACAACTTCCTAGTACGTCACCATGCTTATCACACGCACACACATGTACATATAATATATATATATATATATATATATATATATATATATATATATATATATATATATATATATTATATATATATATATATATATATATATATATTATATATATATATATATATATATATATATATATATATATATATATATATATATTATATATATATATGTTTATAGCCAGAATCAGCCTTCATCTACTTTATATATATGTGCATGTAATATAGGCTATATATGTATAGCCAGAATTAGCCTTCATCTACTTTATATATATGTGCATGTAATATATATATGTATATAGATCGATAGATATATAGATATGTATATATGTATATATATACATATTTTATATGTATACACACATAAATTGCTAAATACACTGATATAAATGAGCAACTAATTTCCTATAGAGCAACTCATGTATATCTGTATTCGACAGTGTAGTTTTTGGAGTTATCTGTAGCAAATAATTATAAGAATAATACAATTATAAGATAGTATGAGATACTACAGTATATAGATGCCTTGTGATATAAAAATACTCTCGCATTTTTTTTCCAAATATGTAGTGATCCTGATTCCAGTCTATTGTTCTGTATGCATGCGTTCTTTCGTATATATTCTTTCATACGTAAGGCACCCACGAAATAAAACTATCCATTCCTTAATCCCTACATCATCGTAAAACCCTCTTTCCGACGCAACCGTTCACTGCCCGGGCCGAAACAAAACTGGCGAGCGGCATTCCGAAGCACAAGGACCTCGGAAACAGCGTGATTATTTCGGCTTCACTGAGCTGGAAGGACCGAGTTGTATTTTGAAAGCAACGAGCGTCCTCTCCCATTAGAATTGCGCTTGGTCTTATTTACTATTCTTCGCTGTATCCGTTGTCTTTTTGGTTGCCGTTGCTTTATCTGGACTTTTTTCTATTCATCGTTGTTGACTAATAAAAATGTTTATTATTTTTGCTTGATTTTTATTTCTTGTGTTTTTGATAATGATGCTATTTGTACTCATATTTGAAATTTTTACAGTAGCTCTCTAAAACCAATGTTGTAGGGAAAATTGACAATAGATAGAAGACGGAGAAAATATGAATTATAATTTAAGTTTGAATACCTACAGTTTTAGGGAAGATGTAAGGCCATGAATCTCAGAATGAAAATTACGAGAGAAAGGCGTTTCCTCACTGATTAGTATATTATCTTTAATGAGTGAAGATTTTAGTTTTCTGTAAAAGAAAACTATTGTGCTTGCTCTGTCTGTCCGTCCGCACTTTTTTCTGTCCGTACTTTTCCTGTCCGCCCTCATATCTGAAAAACTACGGAGGCTAGAGGGCTGTAAATTGATATGCTAATCACCCATCCTTCAATCATCAAACACACCAAATTGCAGCCCTCTAGCCTTTGTAGTTTTTATTTTATTGAAGGTTAAAGTTAGCCATAATCGTGCGTCTGGCAACGATATAGGATAGGCCACCACCGGTTGTGGTTAAAGTTTCTTGGGCCGCGGCTCAAACAGCATTATACCGAGACCATCCAAAGATAGATCTATTTTGGGTGGCCTTGATTATACGCTGTACAGAAAACTCGATTGCGCCGAAGAAACTTCGTCGGATTTTTTACTTCTTTAAAGGTAACTTCAACACACGCGTCGTCTATGGGTCTGCGTAAACGGCGTTGGAGCTTTATTATGAAAGTAATTATCTCTAACAGGTATATAAATACAGGGTATAATTTTAGTCAAGTGAACACAAGTGCAGTATACACTTAGAAGTTGTTCATCAAGTACGCGTCAGATTTTATAATAAATTGATATACTGGAATGAATTGTCGACGGAAGGGGTTTTTGGCCAACTCTCTTAAAGTCTTGATTATGAGACTTATAAAATATGCAAAAGGATTACCATTAATTAAGTCATAAGCAGTAATAAAGTCAAGCCTACAACGTCGCATATTTTTTCCAGGTTTTATTATTCTGTTCGTTTCACGGTTCATCCCTCAAACGAAACAACGTCATATAATAATGATAATAATAATAATAATAATAATAATAATAATAATAATAATAATAATAATAATATTATTATTATTATTATTATTATTATTATTATTATTATTATTATTATTATTATTATTACATAGATTCTTTATTGTAGTAGTATGGATGTTGTTCTTCCTGTTAGTTTATGTTATGATTTTACAGTCGTCTAAAACATTATCACAAACAACTCTTACGTAGAATCATGCCAAACTTCAAACATTAGGTACGGAAAATTAATGAAATAAGACTTGCAAATGAACTTCCATTCCCTTCCTCGCCTGTTCCCGTTTTCACATGACTAATCATTATTTCATCCCCTTTTTTTTCTTCTCCCCTTACACATCAATTATGATGCATTGCTTTTCACCATCGTAGGTATTTTCTTTATCTCTCCCATTCAATTCCTTCCTGTGAAGAAATGCAAATGTTCCGCCGCCCCTTTCGAGTTATTGCTGGCGTTATTATCATTAGTATTATAACAGCAGGAGAGAGAGAGAGAGAGAGAGAGAGAGAGAGAGAGAGAGAGAGAGAGAGAGAGAGAGAGAGAGAGGCGTACTGCTTTCATCATCCCAGGTCCAAGTGGCGTTCTTTCTCTGGTTGTTACTGTAAAGAACTTGTCAACCAGGACTGTTTTGCCACTTGCCAACCTCTGTTTAGTGTTGAATGGAATGGAAAATAGACTTTAGGCCAAAGGCCAAATACTGGGACCTATGAGGTCATTCTGCGCTGGATAGGAAATCGATAATAAAGGAGGTTTGAAAGGTGTAGCAGGAGGAAAACCTCACAGTTGCACTATGAAGTAATTGTTAGGAGAGGGTGGATAGCAAGACGGAAGAAAGATAATATGAATGGAGGTACAGTAAAATGAATGAAAGAGTTTGCAACTAGGGGCCGAAGGAACGCTGCAGAGAACCTTTAGTAATGCCTACAGTGCACCCCGTAAGGTGCACTGACGGCACTACCCTCCTACGGGGCTGTTTAGCGTTGAGGAACTGGTGTCATTGCACAGGACAGTGATCTGACAATAATTTGTTCGAATGATGATGTAGAAGGAAAATTTGCTCCAGAAGCTCCTGCTACGTGTTTGCCAAATTTCGGTTTCAAGTACTCTCAGAAATTTCAAGAATACACAGACTTCTAAGAGAGAGAGAGAGAGAGAGAGAGAGAGAGAGAGAGAGAGAGAGAGAGAGAGAGAGAGAGATCTGAAGAAAAGCTGTGGTATCAGTAAATCAAAAATAATAAAGAGCTGCTCGATATGCAAATTTTTTTTTTAGATATTTTGGCTATAAAGTCGACTTTTTAACTACTAAAACTAAGACCGTTAGATTCTGTCTTCTGAAAATGCCCTCACTTTATGAAAGTGAGCTCAGCAATAGTAAATGAGCTCTCTTCGAAATAGACATTGCTAGAACAAACTGTATTGTTAGTGACAGAAATTATAGGTAAGGTATGCATTACTCTCCCAATGGTATGCTCAATTTCTTTGACATTTATAAGGTGGGAGCTACTCATTGGATATATAATTTTAAAAAAGCATGTCTGTTAACAAATTACGATTCCATTGAAAAAAAGGGCTAGCCTAAAAGTTCCCCTTTCAAAAAGGTCTTTCAAAAAGAAATATTTATGAAGGATACAGCAAGAAAATGAAAGAAATGGTGAACAAGTAAATGAGAATGATACAAAACTGACTGGATAAAAACTGTAAATGGGTTAATAGATGAGAAAAGTAATATTAAGAAGTCTTGATGCCAGATGTATTCCTGTTTGTCTATTGATGCCAAATGTATTCCTGTCTGTCTGTTGATGCCAGATGTATTCGTATCTGTCCGTTAATGCCAAATGTATTCCTATCTGTCTATTGATGCCAAGTGTATTCCTATCTGTCTGTTGATGCCAAATGTATTCCTATCTGTCTGTTGATGCCAAATGTATTCCTATCTGTCTGTTGATGCCAGATATATTCCCATCTGTGTATTGATGCCAGATGTATTCGTATCTGTCTATTGATGCCAAATGTATTCCTATCTGTCTGTTGATGCCAAATGTACTCCTATCTGTCTGTTGATGCTAAGAGCTATGATAAACGTTTTATGACAGCAACAAAGACAGACAGGAGGGAGGGTTTCCATTGTATCTTGGCTTTCTCGAGGCATCTCCCACCTTTCCAAGAGGAAGGCGAAGTAATCTAATTAGCAGTGTAGAAAAAGGAGTGGGACAAAAGTAGCTTTGTCTACTTAAGGAAGAGTTAAGAAACACAACGAAAAACGTTGGAATCACTGTTGAAAAAGTCGACTGAGAAGCAAGAGTAAAGAAGAGCTCTTTTGTTTAGTTCATCTTAGGGGAGCAGAGGAGAAGCTCATTAAGATGGAACAGGTGTTATTTGAAAATTTTATTAGCTACTATTTTATTAGCTACTATCCATTTCAGGGACTGCGAGTCATCGTTCTTCTCAAATATCTTTCAAACTAAGTATTTGATCGAAGTGGTACTTTGACACAGTGTACAAGACACTTCCCGCTAATTTTTGGTAATGTAGTGCATTGTCAAATGGTTTTAGTTAAAGCGTTTGCTCTCGACTTACATGGTGTTGCCAAGCACCGCCAATCTATGCATTCGAGCGTCCTTTATCCCCATCCCGTCCCTTCCTTAAATTTATATAGTCTCGAAAGGAGAAGAGAACGCTACATGATAATCCAGGCATGGAAACAGAAAGAAGGAATTACCGAAAACATCATGGAGCTAAAAATATCAGAAAGAGCAAGCAGAGGTAGATTAATAGTGCCCAAAACTATACCAGGAAAACTAAGGAAGGCACACAGGACATTAATCAACCACGCACCAGCATCGATAATGCAGCGTCTATTCAGTGCGCTACCAGCTCATCTGAGGAACATATCTGGAGTGAGCGTGGATGTGTTTAAGAAGAAGCTCGACAAATATCTAAGATGCATCCCAGACCATCCAAGATTGGAAGATGCAAAATATACCGGAAGATGCATTAGCAATTCTCTGGTAGTCATCAGAGGTGCCTCACACTGAGGGACCTGGGGCAACCCGAACGAACTGTAAGGTCTGTAAGGTAAGGTCCCCTCCTCATCCCTCCCTCAGCCCACTTTCCTGGCCTCCCCAGCTCTGTCCCCCCTTTCCTGTTTATGGGGGATAGCGAACGTTCGATTGCGCAGATTAGTCCTACTGACTCATGCGACTTTGCCTTTAAAACTCAAGAGTAAACGTCTTAACTAACACCATTTGACAATGCACTATATTACAAAAATTAGCGAGAGGTGTCTTGTACGCTGTCAAATAATTAGTTTGAAAGATATCTGAGAAAAACGATGACTCGCGGTCCCTGAAGTGGATAGTAGTGTTGTAAATGAGGATATCAGACGTCGGAAAATCTTATTGTTAAGAGAATAAAACCGTGCAAACTAAGCGTTTTAGATGTGCACATATATTTTTTGTTAGTCGGTAACGTTGGTTCATGTAGGTAAGTAGTTGTCGAATTTTTCTAACGCCTTCAAAAAGAATACTCGACTATTCCTTGTCGCAAAATGTTTAAGTAATTAATAGAACGGAATCATTCGCAATAACACTAACATGAGATATGCTAAGAATGTTAATGATTTCATCTTTAAAATACCTACATCGACAGGAAGTGTATCTGCCTATTAAGGTATCGTTATATGATATGCAGATTTAACAATAATGATATTATACCGGGACTGAAATTCATTTTCACAATACGTCTTTTAATTCTTCTCACTCCTTTCCATTTCACAAATGAGTCACCATACGTATATCCTACAGAATTACATGAAAAGGGTAAACACTGTTTTGATGTTGAATATTCGTGGCTAATTCATTGTGTATTTAGTGACTTTCTTCATATACTTAAATAATCTCTTCCTTATCTCTCCCCCTCCTACCAAAGGCCACTTGGTAAACTTGTTTATCAAAGAAGTATAAATACAAATTCTGTTGACTGCCTCTTATTAGCAGAAGTGTACATGAACAGTTATATAAAGTGACTAAACCTGAGTTTTCATGCCTTTTATTTTCTCTTGGCTTCTCACCCACTTTGCTACTCAACTATGTATATGGGACTCTGAACTCGTAAAGGCAATAAGGAACCTGAACACAAGTACAATAAATCTGAGACGAATTTGTATATATGAAAGAACAGACACAAAGGAAATCACTTTAGATATTTAATTTGATACGTCTTAAACTTTGTGTGTTTTCCTTATGACTTGAAAGCCAATAATAACTACTAAAAAACAACTTAAAGAAATACAGAATGGGGAAAAGTAAGTATACCTTAGTTTTACCAGACCACTGAGCTGATTAACAGCTCTCCTAGAGAGGGCTGGCCCGAAGGATTAGACTTTATTTTACGTGGCTAAGAACCAATTGGTTACTTAGCAACGGGACCTACAGCTTATTGTGGAATCCGAACCACATTATAGCGAGAAATGAATTTCTATCATGGGGAAGTAGAAGGTCTTATGAGTTGAGACATTCGCACAGTTCCGTAATACCAGGTTATTAATTTAGGTACGATTTCGTTTTTGGTTTGTCTCTAACGTTATTTACAGTAAAACGTCTTTGTCACAACCAGTAACATCCTTTTTTTAGCTAACATACTTCATTGCAGTACTTCCTATACAGTGTTCTATTAATCTTTATTTTTCCACAGCAGGAAAGAAATTGCGCAATGAACTTCGTCATTTCTCTTGCATCGTCTGACCTGACTGATGAAAATTGAACTGACTGCAATATGCAAAGAAATAACAATTCAAACCCCTCGAGTATTCTTTTCAATGGTTGTCAGGTTTATAACGCTTCTGCCCGATCTTTTTTTTTTTCTTTCTTTCTTTCTCTTTCAGGCTAACGAACAAAGGGAAATAAACTCAAAACAAAGAACTTTATAGGAAGAGGACGCATGGATTTATTTTTACTGCTTCTCGTTTAAAGGTAGTGTTTCTTCTTTCTTGTGTGCGGCAGCGTTCGTATATTATTATTATTATTATTATTATTATTATTATTATTATTATTATTATTATTATTATTATTATTATTATTATTATTATTATTATTATTATTATTCAGAAGATGAACTCTTCATATATGCAACAAACCCAAAGGGGCCACTGACTTAAAATTGAAGCCTCCAAAAAATATGGTGTACATTAGAAAGACGTAACAGAGGGTAATGGGAAATACAGAAAGAAGAGATCTCTTATGAAAATATAAAAAAGAAATGAATTAAGAACGTAATAAATATATAGCTAAAAATGTAAATAAATCATTAAAATATAAGAATTGTATTAGGGCGGTAATGCATTGCATCTTAATTATAATAATTTAAAGTCCATTTGAAGCCCATTTTTGCAGAATGACAGAAAGGTCGAAACTATTATGAAATTGATAGCATATGCTTTTTCAGAAACATATCGCAATTGGAATTGTTGGAAAATGTTAGACATTCTTTCACTTCGGCCCCCTACCCATCAAATTAGTGTTGCATGTTTTGATGACCCATTTTATTTCGTTGAAAGTAAATGTCAATTCCGGACGTAAATTGCAACAAAGATGAAACGGATGAAGGGGGACCTTTAATCATACGCAACTTGACTCGCTGTCCTTTCAGTTAAAAAAAATTAATAATAAAAACCACTTGTGCTTTTGTTTCATGGCAACCATTGTAGAATAATCTCTTCTACTTTTGTTTAAACCGTAACATGAATATTAGATCTAACTATATTTCTTGGATATCAAAATGTATTAATATATATAGATTTTTTCAATATATATATCTCGATATATATATGTGTGTGTGCGTGTGCGTGTGCTTGTGCTTGTATATGTGAGTGCGTGTGTGTTTATTAACTTTCCGTTCGATCCCATGAACTTTGCATGAAAACACTCCGCTAGTATCTAAATAGAGACGCCCCTATCACGATAAGCTTTCAGGAAATCTCGAATATTAGATTTATACTGAACAAACGATCATAAAAATCCTCATCCTTTGAAAATCCCTTATGTATCCTAACCCTTCTTTCAAGATTATAATCTCGTTCCTAATTTTCACTCCGTACTCAGCTCAATCCAGGATACTGAGGATTTAACAGATACGTGGCGATACCAAGTTAATCAATAAAAAAAAAGTATACCTTAGTTTTACCAGACCACTGAGCTGATTAACAGCTCTCCTAGGGCTGGCCCGAAGGATTAGACTTATTTTACGTGGCTAAGAACCAATTGTGGAATCCGAACCACATTATACCGAGAAATGAATTTCTGTTACCAGAAATAAATTCCTCTAACTCTTCATCAGCCGGCCGGGGGAATTGAACTCCGGCCCGTCGAGTGACAGTCAGCAGCTCTACCGGCTCACCCAACGAAGAGCTTAGTTAATCAATAGCGTGATGACATACGTGATTAACATTTCTCAACATTATGTGCAATAGGAATGAATAACAGTCGAATTCAGTTTACAATATTTTAACAGGGAAACGAATTTTTAAATTCATATGTTATGAATATATATAGGATTTAGGCCAAATGCCAAGCACTGGGACCTTTGAGGTCATGCAGTGCTGAAACGGAAATTAAGATTAAAAGGTCTGAAAGGAGTAACAGGAGGAAAATCTCGCAGTTGCACTATGAGTTAGTTGTTAGGAGAGGGTGGAAAATAAGACGGAAGAAAGGGAATATGAAAGGAGGTAGAATAAAAGGAAGGAAAGGGTTGCAGCTAGGGGCCGAAGGCACGCTGCAAAGAACTTCAAGTAATGCCTACCTACCCTCCTACGGAGTTCATATGTTACGGAGGATCAAAGAAAATAACAGCACTTTGCCTTTGACGTCAGCTTTAGTGGAAAATACATCGAAATGATAATGCTGGGCGGTATTAAGAGCCTCCATCAGGAGGTGTTACATAATGATTCGTCATTATAAAATATCTTCCGTTTCGGAGGTGTACTTGAATTGTGTATTGACATTTGCCTCATTTTTCATAAGACTGTTTGAATTACAAGGTCTATAAGATGCCTATCCTTTTTCTAATACCTTTTCATATCATAAAAGTCGACATAATTTCATTTCTTCTTAAATCACGATACTAAATCGGCCCTCTAAAGGATCAGAACTGATCACTAGGAGAAAAACGTTTAACAGTTTTAGCCCTGCCTATCAAACACTATATTAAATACTTTTATTTTCATCTTCAAAACATATACATTTGTTTTCATCTTCAGCGCATTCATTTATTTTCTTTTTCAATTAATACGTTATTTCATCTTCAGTGCATACATTTCTTTTCATCTTCAATGCATAAATGTATTTTCATCCTCAATGCACAAATTTATTTTCATCCTCAGTGCATAAATGTATTTCCGTCCTCAGTGCTCACATTCATTTTCATCTTTAATGCATAAATTTATTTTCATCTTCAACGCATACATTTATTTTCACCTTCAATCCAGCCGAAAATCTCAATCTCCAGCCTTGTTTCCTCAATCTTTCTCGTAGATTTAACAACATCAGTGCAGTTTACGAGGCTGCAAAGCGGTGAAGATTATATTACTTCTGTTCCCGGTCCCTTGCAAGAGCTGTAAATTGATTCCCGTTGGGATCGGCGCAACAAACCAGTCCCCTATTAAGGGGCCTTTCCTTCCCCAGTGGTTCTCAACCAGGGGTGCGAAGCCGGTTCCTAAGGGGTGCGAGATGCCTATAAATAATTAAAGCAAAATATATTTTTATTTATGCATGTTATTTTTTTCTGAGAGAAAATAAAAATAGAATATAATAAAATAAATAATAATAATAATAATAATAATAATAATAATAATAATAATAATAATAATAATAATTACTATTATTATTATTTTATTTATTTGTTTATTTTGCTACAGCACATCATATCAACTTTGTATTTTAGCTTTTTTTTTATTTCAGCAATTCAGGAGTTGCGAGAACTGACTGGAAAAGGTTAAGAACCACTGCACTAGAGGTTCATGAATTGGTTTTTATTATTATTATTATTATTATTATTATTATTATTATTATTATTATTATTTACAATACTCTTCCTTGGGATGCCGTACCTCAGCATCCAATAACAATGACACTTCCCAGCCAGAAACTACAGGTGATTTGATCGTTAATTTGATGTGGATTTTCAATTAAAGCATTACTGTTTACATTACGGCATAATTAACCTTAGCAAATTTAGACAAAAACAAAACTAAAAACAAAAACTATATATATGTGTGTATTTATATATATATATATATATATATATATATATATATATATATATATTATATATATATATAATGTATACGTATATATATATATATATATATATATATATATATATATATATATATGTGTGTGTGTGTATTCCTCAGGAGTGTTCAGTGCTCTCCTAAGCCAAGGGGAAAGGTAGACACTTAAGAAGTAGCTCAATTACGTTCGAGATATTGTCTCGGCGATTCGAAGGTATGGGTTTCTTTGTCGCAAAAGAAATCAGCTTCTTTTGACATTTCTCTCGTGCTGATAAGTAATCAAGCGACAATACCTCTGATTTGCAGAAAATGGAAACTTATTAACACACACAATTTTCTGTAATAATAACATATTTCAGCAATCAATGCACGTCTGAGAATCTTTACAACGTAGCCTACTTTTTTGCATAATTTTACTTCTTTAATAGTAAAAGCTGAGTAAATATTTCTTAAAAGCTCAGTAAATATTTCTTTTAGATTTCACCGTGGCATGATGACGCTTTACCTCTTTGCAGTGCTGTTTGCAATTAAATTTTCCAAGCGCTTTATTCTATACTTCTTGAACTTTGACATGTTCCAATTTGTACATGTGTTTCTTCTATATATTAAACCCCACATCTAATTTTCACCAACTACGTCACCCAGTTATTGTTTATTCACTCCCCTAGAATATCCAGCGTACCTTTTACTGATTTATTGACGTCATTATTTAGTACATCTGAGCAACCTCCGGGGTCTCAAATAGATTAGTCCTGAAGTTTTTACCTTTTACGCGGGAGCCAGTACCATTTGCCTCAATTAGTTTGTGATGTATATTTTATATATCAAGAACTGATCGGTGCCTAAATTTAATTGCTTACTAGGGTTAGCTCCGGAGGAAGAACAAAGCATTTATAAATTAACTCCTGAATCGCGGATGAATTCCGCTGGGCTGAAGACTTTTATAACGTTCGCCCTCTTGACATACTGGGTCCGCACGCAGATACATATATATATATATATATATATATATATATATATATATATATATATATATATATATATATATATATATATATATATATATATATATATATATATATATATATATATATATATATATATATATATATATATACTGTACATACATACATACTATACACACATATAATATATATGTGTATGTATATATATATACATACATACATACATACATACATACATACATACTGTATATATTACATGGATAGATAGATGGTTCATAGTATGGAAAAAGTCTGCAAATAAATCACACCAGTCATCTAAACTAGAATATAGAAAAGTTCATAACTGAGCTTGGATACTAGTTAAAAATTTTTAAAAATCTGATATTTCACATAGCCTACAATAAAAAGCTTCACGTGACCTACCTAAGGCCCACCCACCTGACACGAACGGGCTGTAAGTACCACAAATTGTAGTCTCAAGGGTTACTGGACTCTTAATCCCTTGACTTCTTTAGCTGATAAGTGTGCCTCTGGGATCTATGAAATAGTTTTTGACGGTGTGTAGGCGTCCAAAATTCACATCTGAAAAGAGGAAAGTGGAGAGAGTAATTGAATTCACTTGCACGTGGTTTCTGTTACTGATAGTCAAGAAAAAGGCGATATTAGTGTGACTAACCACACTTGGGGAGAATATTAAGCTCAATAGAACATATATGTTTGAAAATAATCATGCACGATATGAAAAATAAAGGTGATGAAAATGACAGAATTCAAGAAGCAAGAGAGATTTTGATGATCACAGGCGTGGCAATAAATCAAATGGGTGGAAAGGTTACGAAGACATTAAGAACGGGAACTAGAGGTAAATGAATCAGACATGTGTCTAGTGACCATATATTTATAAGAGGTATCATTTTCCACTGAAATATTACTTTGGTTTACCTACGATGGGTATTATTATTATTATTATTATTATTATTATTATTATTATTATTATTATTATTATTAAAAAATGCTAATGTTCCTTTAGGTTAACATGACAATTAAACTTTTTTTGATCAAACGAAGGAAGGAAGAATCGTAGTTATTTATTTAAAAAGTATTACAAAAAATACGAAAGGAATATTGGATGTTTTCTGTAATGCGTGTTATATTATTCTTAACATTAAGCAGTAATTTTTCGTTGCCTCATATTGCGTTAGGGCAGAGAGTCAATTAATATTAAATTGCCCTATTTTCATATTAATTCAAAAGTCCAGTTTTTCTGTTTACCCAAAACTACTAGGTATTATATAATATGAATGAATGTATTCGGCAATGACAAATATCGTTCGCAAACCATTCAACCTGAAAATGAATTCGCACACAATTGTAACCTCTCCGTCACTTAATCTTTTCAAATTTCATGGCCTTGAACTATTCAACAAATTGTTATACATAATTCACAATACTGTAATGTAATGTCGCATCACCCTTTCCCATCTGAATCACGCTGCGATGTAAAATAGCATAAAATTTCCCGTTTATTGTTCTTGGCCGAGAGGGATAGCAAAGGTGGCCTCACTATCGATAATACTTTGAATTATTGAAGCTATTAAAATGGGCCGCCGGCTGATAGGATACGTGGATCTGAATAATAAATAAAACGGATTACAGATTGATGTGCACAGAAAACATAAGTAAATTTATTCTACCACTTATAATTAGTTTTGATATTGATATATTATTTGTTGCCCCTGATAATCAAAACAACGATACAGTGCTATGCTTTGATACATACAATACATGTACATTGATAAGGTAATCATTGCCTGCTATATCTATCTAACTTATTTTTTTTAACATCGAGCAAACAAATTACATAAGTATGGTAGCATTAACATGGTTATATTATGGAAAATAATGTATTTCACTTATTTTCAGTAAGAAAGATTCGGCTAGTACATAATATCTGCCAAATTGATCATTTATTGCTTGCTTTTTTATTTTCTTCGTATTACTTTAAACTCTTTCAGTGTTTACAACCAATACACCTATATTATATTTTAATTATTTAATGTTTTTTTTAGGTTTTTCTATGCCATTCATTACAGATCTAACATTTTACGTAAAAATATGATTTATAATACAATAACACTTTCAGTTGCAGTTGTTTCATCTTTAAAATATATATAAGAGAGGCACTGGCAGACAGTGGCCATATCACTGAATTATTCATTTTTTCTATCTACTGTAGTTAAGTATTATTTTTGTTATTTTACTTCTTCCGTCACCCAGTCGTTTCTAACCTGTGCAGAGAGAATGAAAATAAGTTTTCATTCTGTCCTTAAACACTTCATTACATAATCATTATTTTCTTTAGAAGATCTTTCATAAGATATACTGCTCTTTCGATGATTGGTAAGAACGAGGCATTAAGAAAAATGTATATTTCAGTAACAGTGGCTATAATGAAAGCTTTGGTGCCTAAAATGCTTATTTAACAAAAAACACACTCGAATGTATATAATTTCATGCGCCAGTGCCTTAATTGTGATCATTAGAAATAAGGAAAAATGATCTTTCCATTAACAAGGAAAAATTGTTTTTTCATTACTGCCGACGAACGATGGTTTTGTTTTCCTAGGTGATTAAGAGGATAGTGCTCACGATTATGCAGAAGAGGATTATACTATTAGAGAACTTTTTAGTTTTCTGTAAAATAAAGCTATTGAGGTGGCTATTTGTCTGTCAGTCCGCACTTTTTTCTGTCCGCCCTCAGATCTTAAAAACCAATGAGGCTAGAGGGCTCCAAATTGCTAAGTTGAAAATCCACCCTCCAAACATCAAACATACCAAATTGCAGCCCTCTAGCCTCCATAGTTTTTATTTTATTTAAGGTTATAGTTAGCCATGAATCGTGCGTCTAGCAGCGCTTTCCGGAGACGTCGCAGACGCACCTTCACTTGACACCATCTGGGGAGCAACTGAGAGCTGCCCGGTCGTAGCTGAGAGTTTCATATAGCATTATACGCTGTACAGAAAACTCGATTGCGCCGAAGAAACTTCAGCGCATTTCTTACTTGGTTTTGTGTAGTTACGAAATTGTGGAACAGAACATTTGTTCAGATTGTTCATTGCGGTAAAAGATGTTAAAGAACAACAGCAAATGTGAGGCTTTCATGCCCTACTAGACAAAACACCTTAGCAATTTTTTCTCCCTCATCGACAGAAAATACAGACTGTCGTATAAATTGGAAACGGTAAAATTAGAACTGAATTACAGTTCTCCATTATCCAGTGGAGTCTGGGAAGCCTTTTAAGTTAATGACTATTTCAATACTACTCGACTTACAGAGCTTCCAGTTCCGCACCATATATCTCCAATTTGAAATAGTGGAGCGGGGGGGCGGGGGAGGTGTTATTTGCGCAAGATTAATGGAGGATTCTTGCGCATTTCTTCGAGTCGTAAATTAAATTATCTCCCAATATTGTGCTCATAATGTTGCCTATGTCTGCTACTATTTTTCAGGCTTTCGAATATTAACTGAATTTCATTTGCTCACGTAAAAAAGGAAAAAACTTATTACACTTTCATGCAAATTTTTAAAAATTCTTTATCAATAAGATAATTTTTATCCTCTAGTATATTGTACATGAAAAGAAAATGCAAAATTTGTTTCATGTTATTTACCATTCTTTTAAAGAACACATTAAAGAGGTTCTGCTTCAAAGGAAAACAGATGATTATTCTCTTTAAAAAGCAATCTCCCAAGGCCATAAATTTCTTCACGGACGTATTAATTTGGGAATCCCGAGAGGCCTTGTTTAGAAGTCTGTAGCACAAGATCTAAAGTGTAATTAAAGGTAATTTGCGACTATTTACAGACTTAAAGGGATCCAGTCCTAATAAAACGTGTATCCTGCTCAAGGGACACTTTTATTTTAACGAGCTAACTGATTGCACTTGGATTGCAATTTAAGACATTTTTACTCGCACGCAATTTTATTGTCTAAGTGTCAAGGCTTTGTTCTGGAGAAAATCGATTCACGAGGGACAGAAATGTGTCAAGGAAACTAAATCAAGCTTTAGCCTTAATTAATTCAGTTGTAATTCCATCAAAATTAGTCTATTAGATGAGCGGATGGCACCTAGTGCAATCCCTTTTAATCTTCATACTTCCTTTAAAATTGCAAGTTGGAAGTTCGAAGTACAAAACGTAAAACAACGTGGTAATTTTTTCCCTTATATTCTGTTTATTTCGGGTGATCGTAACAGTCTTTTTTTGGCTGAAGAAGCTTTGGCCGGTCCTGCTGAATTTGTCATTGATGGTCCATTTACTTATGATGGTGAAACATGCTTTCAGCCCAGAAAAATAGCTGATTTAACACAATAAATGTACATAAAACATGTACAAGCTTCCGACGACAGACGCCCAAAGCTTGCAATTCAGTCCCAGCCTTTCCGTTTAGTTGGCCCAGCTATGAAAGTATTACAGGATCAGCTGAGAGTCAGTGCCCTTAATGACTAAGCGACCTCATCCAGAAAGACTTAACTTCAGCCAAAGTAGCAAAGACTGGGCAGTACAGCGCATTAGATAGGTTCTTGAATTGCCGAAGGCGTCTCTCATCATTCTACCCAGCCGTGAATGGGCAGCTCCATCCTTCCCGGAAATCTACTGAAAATCCTGAAGGCTGTACCGTTATGGCGTCATTCTCTCTCTCTCTCTCTCTCTCTCTCTCTCTCTCTCTCTCAGATAACTCTGATTATTCCCTCGTCCTTCCTCCAGAAACAGACGATTTCAAAAAGACATAACTAGAAATTATTGGAGACCGGAAAATAACTGGCATTTGTGACATGCAAACACCAGCAACAAAACCAAACCAGAATCATTCATTAGAGAATACTTTCTTCCTTCGTCTGCCAGTCTCTTCAGAGATTACATACACGCATGCTGATATGTATGTATATGTGTGTTTCTATATATATATATATATATATATATATATATATATATATATATATATATATATAGTTATATATGTGTGTTCATGTATATATGCGTGTGCGTGTGTGTGCATGTGTCTGTGTCTGTGTGAGCGCGCACGTAACCAACGATGGCATTTGGAGAGACTGTGTACCCATTTTTCCTAGTGTACCAGTTTGCATTATTCTATATTGTTTAGAATGTAATGGAACCTGTTTAACCCTCGCGGAATGTAGAGTGATTTCCACTGGGTGATTCTCGTATCAAATAACAACAAATAGACGACTAAATTCATGGTATACAAATATAAAAAGAGAGGTGGTTTTTTTTCCTCTCTGGTTCTTATCTGTCTGTCCTACTCGCCTCCTCGGGAGATGAAAGTAGGTCTAACAAGAGCTTCTTAAGGGCCGTAGGTGGAAGCCTTACTGGTATCGGATGAGTCCATCCCCTCACCTACGGTAAAACCAATCCCTCTCAGAGAAGATTATATTATTCCCGGGACGAAAGGCACAGGGGACTATATTACGTGAGGCTTCTCTTCATTAGAGAAAAAGGATAAACGAGAAAAAGTAGAATCGGGGCGAAAATGTTGGTACATTCGGTGTTGCCACATGTACAGGAAAAGAAGACATTGTTTAAAGAATTTGCCATACTTTTCCTGGATAAGGAAGTAGCAGTGTCTGGAAAGAGATCCAGCATAAGACTTCTGTAAGGGTCCTACAAAGTCCAGTTTCAGTGTTTCAGCGTCTGGTTGATGCTTCTGACATTGGTGCACATAATAGTGAACTTATATGAAGAAAAGGAAAATACAATTTCTTTGAATTATATCACAAAATGAAATGAGAGAGAACGTATGTTAAGAAAAGAAAAATACACTTTGTTTGAATCACATCACAAAATGAAATGAGAGAATTCACAGCTAAAGAAACGAATCGTGTGAATTATAAGCATATGAAGAAAACACATTGTCATCAACGATAAATGAATCTAATACGCAGAGAAACTGTTAGGATTATGTCTACAAACAGGTATTTATGTAAATAATGGTATACCAACCCATTTCGATGAGTTGTTCATTATTATTCCAAACAAGTAATTTCACAAATACAGGCAAGGTTATGTTAGTTGTTTTACAGTAGTATAAAAAAAGAAACTGTAATTATACTCGCCTGTATTTCACCAGAGAACACTAGATTGCCCAACAGCTGTTTATATGCAGTGGAATACAAGCTTGTAGTTAGTTTAACTTCTGAAAACAGAATTTTTTCTCAAACCCTTATTGCAAAATGAGGCCTAATTGCTGCTACAATGGGGAATGGAGTTGCTTCATTTATCAGATTGAATTTTGAAACATGTCAGTAGTTATTCTAGCTAATTAGCAAACTTTCCTAACAATATATATATGATTTTAATATACAGTCCTTTATCATATCTCCACGAGATTATTTCCATATAAATGCTCTATGGCAAGATTATTATGAATATCATTTGAATTATCAGTGAACGCTTATTTATTCATTTATTGCTGAATTTTTGTAAATATGTCGCTGTTTTGTAATTAGTGCTCTGGCTAATTTGCAAACATTGCTCACCAGATATTTATTACTTTTAATATACTGTATCGTATATTTACGAGATTATTTTCACATAAAGATTCTGTGTCGAGAGTACCATGATTATCAGTCTAGTTATCAACGAACGCTTTTTTAGTTTTCTGTGAAAGAAAACTATTGTTCCGGCTTTATCTGCCCGTCCGCACTTTATTCTGTCCACACTTTATTCTGTCCGCACTTTTTCTGTCCGCCCTCAGATCGTAAAAACCACAGAGGCTAGAGTGCTGCAAATTGGTGTATTGATCATCCACCCTCCAGTCATCAAACATACCAAATTGCAGCCCTCTAGTCTCAGTAGTTTGTATTTTTATGTAAGGTTCAAGGTAGCCATTATCGTGCTTCTGGCAACAATATAGGATAGGCCACCAAGGGCCGTGGTTAAAGTTCGTGGGCCGTGGCTCATACAGCATTATACCGAGACCACCGAAAGATAGATCTGTTTTCGGTGGCCTTGATTATGCGCTGTAGCGGCTGTACAGAAAACTCGATTGCGCCGAAATAACTTCGGCGCATTTTTTACTTGTTTATTTGTTTATTCACTTTGCAAATTTCAGAGCGTAGTTCATGTTTTATTCACAAACGAAGACGGGGGTTTAGGAGTGGGGAAATGGAAATGCTAAAATTAGAATAAATTCCTACCAGCAATTTTGGAGAAGGGGCCGAGGCAGCTTTCACACTAATGACTACTTCAGTATTGCTCGACTTAACTCGCTCCACTTACTTCTTATTTAAAACTGGTGACTCCACCATCCAGGTTAATGTTGCATATCCTTTAGCCTTCTCGCTCGAGTTAATTCCTGAGGAAATTGGTTTTTTTTTTTTGTATGCCTTTACTTTATTAAATGTAAAGTGTGTACATTCAGTTACTTAATTGTTTCCTTTCATTTCATTGCTCTAATCTTCAAAAAAATGTAAGATGTTCATTGTCTAGGCAACATACCACTTGGAAGCGTTCATAAATAAGTTCGTTTATTTAGTTTTTTATGAAATTCTGAAAATTCTTTACGAATATTTTAGCAATATATTCAATTATAATTATATCCTTCTCGCTTTATGAGGATTAATTTTGAAAATTATTTAATAGTTCGTTCGGTGTAACTTCATTCCCGCAAGAAGATAAATTGTATTAATTTTTGGGGGGAGGGGGAGGTTGGGAATGGCGGAGGGGTGGGGTTGAGGGATGAGGCGTTAGGTTCGAGCTAACAGATGGTTGCACACCCTTTTTAGACAACTATCATAAATGAACATTTTCAGAGTAGGTTTATTATCCAAAAAGTATTGGTCTTTGTATTCATTAAAATGGTTATATACCCTCTTGAACATTAGTTTTTGCTTTTAAGACCTAGTCCTCATGATAAGCTTTTGTTCGACCTTATGTAGTTTGCATGAAAAAGCCTTAGAGTACAGGTGAAAGATCTTGCGCTCCACTGTTTCCCTTTCCAAGTAGCTATATACTTTGTTTATGGATAGACAGATAGGTAGATAGATAGATAGATAGATAGATATATAATTAGATAGATAAATAGATGGATAGATAGATAGATCATTAGATAGATAGATAGAGAGATGTGGGTACGCAAGTGTGTATTTGTGTATACATTTTTGTATTATGTCTACATGGCTGCCAATTGTAATACGGAATAAGTGAGACGATCATTCTAAGCAATGTTTAAAGGGTAAAGATGCCATATTTTGGGCAAACTGAAAAGTTAAGAGAGGTTGAGGATAGTGAAGAGAAAGTTCATATGAAAAAAATATATATATATATATACATATATGTGTGTATGTATGTATGTAATTTTATATACATACAGTATACACGTGTATGTGTGTATATTCATATGAACTTTCTCTTCACTTTTCACTTTAATGTTAGGTATGTTATCTCATTTTTTAAAGCAGTTCCCTACGTCAGTTACCCCAAGCAAGTTATATAGGTAAATGAGATGTCTTTCGTAAAGTGACACTGGTGCCCTAACCCCACCGGAGAGAATAATACCTCCATAATTCTGCCTCACAAAAGTAAACCCTCAAATATAATATGCTTTCCATTCTTCAGCTTTGATTCACAATTTCTCACATCTTTGACATACTTCCGCATGAATTCCCAGGTTTACAATTACTGCCAGCTTTTCCATCAGTCAGCATGACCCTTCTTCCGTTATCAACGTCCAGTAGCCGCTGACAATTCTAAACCTGCAGTATACTGTATAAATCCCCTCGATCTTCAACTGTTATTCCAAGATCCACTTAGTCTTCCATCTTTCGTTTGGTGTGCATGAGTTCCCCCCACCCCCGTGTTTGTGTGCATTGGAAAGCAATTATATTAGCTGCCGTTAAATGTGAGGGATTAATTACATTGGAAGAGGAGGGAAGATAATGGTAGCAGCTGCAAAAAATAATTAAATCCACCGAAAACTAAATGAGAGCGAGGAAAGGGCCATGGAACTACAAAGTGTGTTTTCTGAAGAAGGGAACAGTGAGAACGCCAGTCCTTCTCGTTTTAGGATTTATATTTGGCAAGGCTTATAAAGTCAATTTATCAGAAACAAAAATCACCATAATAACCTTAGCAAGTAAGGCTAAAGGGGCATAAATCAGCCATATAGATTTATAATAACACATTGACATGTTCATAAGTCTTTGAAAACCTTTTAAGTGCTCCAGTTATTTCAAAACTTATTTTTATGTAGGTAAGCCTCTATTTTATTTATGACCTTTAACGGTGTACCGTTGATGTGTCGAGCAGGATTCCTTGTAGCATTAATAAAAGGACGATAAAAATATATTTTATTTGCTCATTCGAAGAGAACAAAAACTTTGTCTTTTTGTGAGGCTTCAATGAACTACGACTTAATCATCGATCAGGTTTTCAGTTGTATTTTTTCCTTATTTAAAGAATAAATTTCTACATTCACATTTTGACAAATGGAGTTCCCCATCTCTTGAAATACTAGTTTATTTTCGCGTTTTATAAGCGTAGGTGCAGTTAGAATTAAGAATATATATATATATATATATATATATATATATATATATATATATATATATATATATATATATATATATATATAGTCAGTTTTACCAGATACACATGTAAATTTCAAATCCGTAATGACCTCTTAATTTGTTGACATAGTCACATTATTTGTATGCGCTGTCACCAAAAGCCTATATCTGATAGGGGAACAGACGAAGAATCTTTCACCCCTTCGTGGCAGGTTCAAAGCAACGTAGAAGTTCCAGCAAAGTTCCTTTGTGTACCTATATCCCACTCGGATATAGATTTATAACAGTAAGCGTTCGTAAAAAATGGTGTGGAAATATCACACATGAGAGGCCATTGTGGCTTCAAAAAGATTCCTTAATAAGTAACGTGGAAGTATTTCTTTACAGTGACTGCTGTAATATACTTCATACGAAACAGAACAAAACAAAAAATCCATGTCGCCAGTATTCAACCATCCCAATTAAATAATTAGATCTTGGCGAGAAATAATTGCCACCTAATTATCACGTTTAATCATTTCTTTCCCGAGGAATTTCACCCGTTTGAATTCAGATCTACAGTTCTCTCCTTCACATTTTTCAGTTTCTAATTTCAATTATTTTTCTTCATCCTTTTGTTACCTGGCCTCGTTTCCATTTTACAGGCCTTTTCACCTGGTAAATCTTTAATACATAGGGCCCAACTATTTTGACATATGCCAAATCCCTAAGTCATCTTTTATAGTAATCTATAGGACCTATGGGTAACATTTTCCTCGGTGTATAAGTCTGAATATAAATCTTTCTTTTCAGTGCTTACTGAAGTAAGCGTTTGTAACATTAACCTCACACCTGTTCTTTACTGTAGCAAATTTTCGAGACTACACTATTGATCATTCCAGCCACTGTCTTGCATCGTTTTTCAGCTTTCTTCCCATTGTCCATTAAGTTAATAAACTATTATTCATTCTGCATGATGTGTATTTAATATTTTTGTCTCATTCTGCATGATGTATAATTAATATTTTTGTCACACCAAAATTTTGAGAGAATATCAGAAACATTTTAGTTTTTTTTTTAGGGCAGAAGCAAAGGAAATAACTAAATACTTAGACATTCAGCAGGAATGAAATTGATTCTGGTTGCGCGGGTTTTCTGATAATTCGTAAAAGATTAGCAAGCCTCTTTTGATTTTACAACAAACCATATCAGATTTTGGCAGACTGATACTTAATATTGTCCACTGACAGCTTGGTTCCTTTAAGCTTAATAGAGTTTTATATCGTATAATCCCCATCAACCTTATCATAATCGCTTCCAGGCCAGCCTCTTAGAATATCGGGTGATTTTGCCAAGATAATCCTTCATCACAGTTTTCAAGTCACAGAATGAAATTCAGTTAGATATAACCGAATGACTAATAAAAAGAGTTAATTTCTTAAGCTGACTATTTTTTTTACTGCGTTATTCATTTTTTCGATTAGTTACTTATATCGTTTTATTCAATAATATTCATAGTCATTGCTTACAAATGGTATATGTGAATACTAGAGTTTCATTAACTATTTCAAAAATTCTTCAAGAAAAGATCTCACAATAGAGTACTTTAAAATAACAAATTCCTTTTAAAAATGATCGAGCAGAGATTGAACTTAATGATCCACTAGGCTTTTCATTTTCAAGCTGTTACACGTATTTCCTTCAACGATCACTGTACCTATAAGTGATTCGGTATGTATTCTGCTTTAAAAGGATTATCACTCCCCTCTTTGTTGGACGTGATCAGAAAACTGGGCTCATCAGGTGGGATTCCTGTCTCATAGCTCCGCTTGACGAAGCAATCTGGAATTCTAGATCTAAAAATCAAAATTAATTCTATACTAGGAACTCTGGGTTTTTGTATTTTTATGCGTATTTGTTTATTCATTCATTAACTACTTTCCATAAAATTTTCAAAGAAAAATTACATTAAAAGCGGCCCGTGTCAGTAAAATAATACGCCCTCTTTGTTCTTGAACAAAATTACAGGCTGTATTTTTTGAGCCGCTAGATATAGATATCTAGTAACTTGAATTACAACTTTTGCTACCGATAGCTAAAAAGTATTATTAGTCTATTGTTCTAGATACAACAAAACCCACACAAACGCGTATGTATAAGAAATGCTTGTAAAACACAGGCACACACAGAAGGCCTCTCTTCCCAACCACCCTTTTACATTTCTTTCCGTCCATATCCTTCAAGTTTTGCCGTGTGTATTAAAGGACCGGAAAAAAAAAATATGGATATGGTATTTTACGGCTTCCCCTTTACCTGAATGAGTTCCGTTGAAAAAGGAAGTTTATACCATTAGGAAAAGGTTTTAAAACAAAAAACAACCGCCATTTTTCTTCTTTCTCGTTGAATTGGAACACCCCAAAATTGTTTTACAATATTTCCCCCCTTTTTATTTTTTTTCCTCTCTTGTTCGGTTTTTGCATCTGTTTTTATTGCCTTCGCTTTGAAAACTGAAAGTACCGTCAACAGCAGTTTTCTGTCTCTCCCTATCTGTCGCTGTCTGGATCGACCCAATTCATTTCTGGGGAAAATATAAAAAGCAGTGGATTTTGAGGTAAAACCATAACTATTTCAAAATTAGTTTTTCGTTAACCTGATAGATCAAGAGCTTATAGAGGGTACAAGCTGAACAAATCCATTAAGATTTTTTTGGGGGGAGGGAGGGGAGAAAACATCTCTGCTCATCCACAAATTGGTTGATGAGCGCAATTGGAAACGTAGCACGCCGTGGAAAAATAATAATGTACGTGATCACAACAAAGAAACAGGACCCTTTTCAGACGATAAATGATACCACTGTAGAACATTACATTCTAAACAGAAAGGAATTTACGGAGAGCAAATAGAGAAATTGTTACGTCTTTTATTCCGAACATATTCCCGATTAATATGCCTCATCAATTTTCGCAAAAGATTTCATTTATTAATGGTATTTTATGCTACGTAGGCGTTTTTATTGCATACTGTCGTTATGGGTGGTTGGCTTTGCAAACACTCCTTTGAATTATATTGTCAGTGCACCGAATAGAAATAAATATCTGCGAATAGATATAAATCATTAAATGCCATGAAGAGTATGTTACTATGTTATGATAGGAGAACTTTCTTCACAAGTAATATGTCTTGATTAAATGAAATGTGATTGCAGAATACCTGGAGAACACTTACTTTCTTTTTGCAGTAATATTTTTATTATTGAGCCAATAAAAAAAACTGTCTTAAAGTAGATATTGGTGCAATGATGAACTTAACGCACATTATAATCGAATTCCAAGATTTAGTATTTATTTCTTGAAACTATACAGGATCTTCTTCAAACAGCACTTTTATCCTCTCTATCACTTATACCACCTCTATTCTTTCCTGTCCTCAACACTTTCTCATTTTGTCATTTCTCTCAAGAACTCGGAATTAAACAAATCTATCAAGCTATATTATTTTCTTATTTACATGACTTTATCTATTCTATCATATCCTAAAATCATGGCCCTGGTTCCATGTAATCCACACGGATGATAATTTATATGAACGTCCCTTTCACATTCAGCGACTGTGTTCCACCTCCATAAAGTAAATGGAGTTAACTCAGCTGTCCTTCACACATCGCTGTTGGTTTCCCAAAACTCTCTCTCTATCTGAAAACGTTGCCTTCAGTTACCTTCCTTAACGAGGTTAGGAGGAAGTTTTTTGTTTTGTTTTTCCATACGTGTCCCTGTGTGTTGGTCTGTTGGTTTGTTATCAGTCTAAAATATATTATCGAAAACTGATGGAACTTATTGAAAATATTCATTTATTTAATTGATCAAAGTTATTTTACAATTTCTCCCACTCAATACATTCTCAGAAGAATGATGGCTGTGCACTAATTTTATTGTTTTCCCCTTACGCTAATAACAAAGGAAATTAAGGACTTTTTCAGGATATGTACTGAGAGATGTACTTATTCTTAATGCATTATGCTGATGTTTCAGTTTAGAAAATATGTTAATTTAAACGCTGCACTGAAATGTATGTGTATATATATATATATATATATATATATATATATATATATATATATATATATATATATATATATATATATATATATATATATATATATATATGCATACATACATACTGTACATACATGTATATACATATACATACATATGTATAGATATACATTTACATATTGTGTGTATATATATATATATATATATATATATATATATATATATATATGCAAAATAGAAACAGAACTGGTATATTTGAAACTCCCGCAGCTCCGTCGCTAAAAGAGAAAATATAATTTCATGGGCTACTTCCAGCTTAATGACTCATGAAGGCCGTCGTTTGACATTTCATAGCCTGCCGTGACCTATATACGGGACAGAGGAGCAAAAACATTTATGTGAAATGAAACTGTTGTACAATAGCCGTCTTTTTCTCAATTTGCGATTTTTTTTTATAAATTCGTGAAAATGAATTTTCCAATCATGTTCTGGTCTTTTTTTTTTTTAACGATCTGTTGCCAGGCGTATCAAAGGAAAAAAAATTTTATCAGTGATTTGAGTAACTGTAAATTAAATGGAAATTGAAATGCTTTTTTTTCGGTTATTTTATTGTAAGGATATCTGTAAATTGTTATTTATTCATTGACAGTAATATTACTCTATTAGTATTTGCATGACCTTGAAAAATCAGATCTTTTTATCTGAGTTTAGGGTTAGTATAATAACCAAGAAGTGGTAATAACTGATATTTTGACATTTTACGGTTTGTCTGTGATTTGCATTACGTTACCGCTTTTTTTCTTTTTTTTTTGACAGCCCTTGGGTCGAGCAGTTTTACTCAAAATACCCGAAATATTGAATTCACAATGTTTTATTTCCGTTGCATTCGAATTTTAAATCACTGGTTCCCAATTAATCGCCCTAACAATAACTTTATTGAAAACGGGACAACTGGTGATCCTGCCTTTATAAAGAGGTACATATTATTATTATCATTTTTATTATTATTATTATTATTATTATTATTATTATTATTATTATTATTATTATTATTATTGCTGTTGTTGTTGTTAATATTTCGGAAAGAGATCCTCTATCAAACAAACTTCATTGAACAGAATGGCATCCAGACTTATTATTATTATTATTATTATTATTATTATTATTATTGTTGTTGTTGTTGTTGTTGTTGTTGTTGTTGTGTATTCATACTGTAACAAAGAAGTTGTACAAAGCAGAGGTTATACTATTTATAACGCACACATCTGCAAGTTTTATGCAGGTAATTTGACCCGACCCAAATTTTTCGTAGACACGTCTTCTCTGAGCCTTCGTTAAATCTGTCTTTTTAGCCAGCTGAAACGACTTGTTTTATTATCAACACTGCACACAAAGAATGCAGTCTTTAGTGTCAACATGTCATATAAAAGGAATTGTTGGGAATAAAATGAAATTAAATAGAATCCGGTGCCGCATTGCATAGGTCTATTTTCAAATCGAATGAGGTGTTTGCCAGTTTACGAGTTTTTTTATATTAATTCTCTCTCTCTCTCTCTCTCTCTCTCTCTCTCTCTCTCTCTCTCTCTCTCTCTAGTCAGCCCATAACTTACCAGCCCAGGAACTTATTACCCAGATGTGATGGCCAAACATTTCTTTGTCTCATTGTAGCCTAATTTCATTTCAGCCAGACATAATTCAGGGACTTTTATGGCATCACGGATTTTTCAATTCTGCGCTGCTTCTTTACCATAACTGGACTGACGAAGAAGAGTCAGATCTACGGTATTTTTTAAGTATTGCTTTTATAAATACGATGTTTATTTTTATCGTATGTAATCTACAAAGTATCTTGAAAACGCAAGACAAATGTTTAAATGCTGAGATCAGTTAACTGCTTCAGGCTTTAGTAGCGCGTGACGATTTCCACAGAAGGAATTTTTACTGAAATATCTGCTATATAGCCTAATTGAAGTTTCTAACATACAACTTCCTGTGATTGGAATATAACATTAAGTTTGTATTGTTCCACGCCACTTAAACGTTATTGGATTTGATAAAAACTTTCCCAGTAATTCAGGAGACATTGCCCGTGAAGTTGTTCGCATTCCAGGTTATAATAATCGTTCAAGTCATTATTGTTTGCCACTGTACTGCTAAGTTAATTTATTATACATTACGGAACTCGTTATTTCTTTAAGTGTATGTTTGTTGTTATCATCAAGTAAGCGTCGGGTGGTGTAAGTGCGGGATATTCAGAGGATCTAATAAGTAGAAGAGAGCTAATTTCAAATAAAAATCTTTGGTTCATTGATTATTCATTTCACAAACTTGGTTAATTTCGTTGGTTTATTTTATTAGAAACTGATAATTACAATTCAGCAAAAAACTCCCACCAGGTCTGGGTATAATCAAACTTTTTTTTGTCAACCCTGTTACAGTTTTTAATTTTTTGTAGAAGAAAACCATTGTGCCGGCTTTGTCCGTCCGTCCGCACTTTTCTGTCCTCCCGCAGATCTTAAAAACTACTGAGGCTAGAGGGCTGCAAATTGGTATGTTGATCATCCACCCTCCAAACATCAAACATACCAAATTGCAGCCCTCTAACCTCAGTAGTTTCTATTTTTTTAAAGGTTAAAGTTAGCCATAATCGTGCTTCTGGCAGCGCTATAGGATAGGCCACCACCGGGCCGTGGTTAAAGTTTCAAGGGCCGCAGCTCATACAGCATTATACCTAGACCACCGAAAGATAGATTTGTTTTCCGTGACCTTATTATACACTGTAGCGGCTGTAAAGCAAACTCGATTGCGCCGAAGAAACTTTGGCGCATTTTTTGTTTAATAATATTTTTGAACGAAACCGTTTTTTCTTCATTTTCTTCTAGGTAAGAGATAAAAAAAAAAAAACCGCGTAGCGGACCTGGGCACATCCCGCACACCTGATTGACATGTCACGCCGACAAAAAAAATGGGAGAGGCGTAACTGGAATTCGTAAAAGAACTAAAAATCGAGATCTGTGATAGACGTTTCTTTTAACAGGGTTTGAAAAAATAGATGCGGAATACCATTTTTCCCACACGGGGAAGAGGAAAACGGGGAAAGAAAGTCTCGTTCACTGCGTCTCTTTCTCTGTTGGCGGATGACTGTTCTTAGTTGTTTTCTGTGCGATGAGAACAGATATATGTTTTGGAAGCAAACGTAAAGGTACTTTGTATTACTTGCATGACGATGTTAGGACACCTGTTTAAGAGTCCCGGAGGGGAGTAGTGCCGTCAGTGCACCTCATGCGTTGCACTGTAGGCATTACTTAAGGTTCTTTGCAGCGTGCCTTCGACCCCTGGCTGAAACCCTTTTCGTTCCTTTTACTCTACCTAACAATAGATTCACAGTGCAACTGCGAGGTTTTCCTCATGTTACACCTTTCAGACCTTTTGCTGTCAATTTCTGTTTCAACGCTGAATGACCTCATAGGTCCCATTGCTTGGCCGGTGACCTAAATTCTATATTCAAACCTGTTCAAGATGGATATTGGAAAATCACTGTGACACAAAAACGTAAAAAAGGAACTATAACGCTTCAAAGTACTGAAAAAGCTTTATTAAACTCTTAAGAAATTACTATACTTGAAAGAAGAGTTTTCTTGATCAACAATGTCTGTAGATATACAAAGCAGAAGCACATGGCGAGGGCTGCTGTGTCTCCTTCGGTATTGCTTTCCAATAAAAACACCAGTATCAGTTATCCGGCAATTAGTATTTCATTTCACTTTTGTTAAATGAAGACAAGATGCAACCAACTTGCACCCAATAATTTTCAAGTAACACGCCCGCTATGCTTGTAATTTTCATTCAGAAATTTAAAATAGTGATTGCTGATTTATGATAATTCTCAGTAGACGTGTTTAACTTGGTGTCTTTAGAAAGAGTTTTTTTTGTTTTTCTATTTGCATCTGCTTACACTAACAGAGCGTAATTCATCCTTACGTTTGCTTAATCTGGTTTCTTTTTCTTTTCTTCCAGGAAGAGAGATGTCTCATTACAAAGGATAGCTACTAAAAAACCAGGTGAGTTCTTCCTTTTTGTCACTAATCATCTGTCTGTCGTAATGGGTCTGTTGTTTCTGTGAACTCCAGTTCTTAGCTAAGTTGGTCCTGACACAATCTTTCATATATATATATATATATATATATATATATATATATATATATATATATATATGTGTGTGTGTGTATATATATATATATATATATATATATATATATATATATATATATATATATATATATATATATATATATATATATATATATATATACACATATATATACACATATATATAAACAAAAATATTTACATGTACATATATATATATACACACACACATATATATATATATATATATATATATATATATATATATATATATATATATATATATACTGTAGAAGAAGGTACCACCAGCATCCTGGCCCTCAGCAAGTACATTGGAATGAGGTGTGTCGATGTCGTTTGGCATTCCGTGGTTGTCACTTATCCTATCCATGTCCTGACCAGACATCACGTTGCTTATGTTTGCTGATCGAATGACAAGTACTATTAGGAACATGTTACTGCCCTTGGCAGAAAATGTGATGGTGCATATTTCTACAGCAATGAATAAGACGGAAATGTATTATACCTACACTGTTGCATCTGCATAAACAAAAAAAATTGTCTTATTGCCGATAAGATCTTTGTCATACGTATATGTCCGTACAAAATAAAATTGTAATTGTCCAGATTTAAATTTGAAGCAAAGAATCGATAGTGTTTGTAGAGAGAGAATTTTGAAAGCGGTGCAAAAACAAAATCCTATATCTCTCGAGAATACTCATGAACGGGAACCTTCATATTGCACCCTGCAGTTAGTATAATGGAAAGAAATTTGGGTAAAACTTTACTTTAGTTGCAAGGAATTTGCGAGGCCTGATTCCCAGCAGTCGCCGACCGGAACAGGTTACCGCCTTTCTGGGCCTCCCTGCCAGGTCAGGGCACGTCACCCTAAGTTAGGTTAGGTAGGTAAGATCTGGTTAGGTCAGGACCTGGCATTATGGGAAAGGTTATGTCTTTTTATGTATGAGGAACCTGTCCCGGTCGATGGCTGGCGGGAATCAGGCCGCGCAACTAAAGTAAAGTTTTACCGAAATTCTTAGTAATTAATAATAAATAAGTATATTCATAAACCTTCGGATGAATTGTTCAAAAGAAGTGTATATCCTTTGCAGCAGCGTCACTTTCAACCTCATTCAGCGTAATTACGTTTTTGGCAGAATATAAAACTTTCATGATTTTTCTATCCAGACAAAAAAAAAAAAACTATAATTCACTACAGGCTGAATAAATTCCTTTTCTTTTTCTCCTTCAAAAGAACAAGTAATTCATATACTGTCCTCATATGAAAATTGTCTATAAAACAAGTAAAACAAATGCGCCAAAGTTTCTTCAGCACAATCGAGTTCACTTTACAGCCGCTACAGCGTATAATCAAGACCACCGAAAATGAATCTATCTTTCGATGGTCTCGGTATAATGCTGTATGAGCCGCGGCCCATGGAACTTTTAACCACGACCCTGTGGTTGCCTAGCCTATATCGTTGCCAGAAGCACGATTATGGCTAACTTTAACCTCAAATGAAATGAAGCTACTGAGGCTAGAGGGCTGCAATTTGGAATGTTTGATGATTGGAGGGTGGATGATCAACATACCAATTTGCAGCCCTCTAGCCTCGGTAGTTTTTAAGATCTGAGGGCGGACAGAAAAAGTGCAGACGGACAAAGCCGGCACAATAGCTTTCTTTCACAGAAAACTAAAAATGTATTTGTTTTTAGGGTGTAAATATAAGGAATTGATTTGCACTCAAATTGTGCCGACAGTTTAAGAATTTTGTTTACCTAATGGAAATCCCTGGCATGGAGCTTCAATTTCCCAGAGTCCTGTGAGGTAAACAGTTCATCTGTTCATTATTCTTTCCGTGCCATTGTATATAGATATGTTTATTTCAGTTACCAACAACTCCATAACTGCATAATTTTAAAGCGTTAAAATTTTGCGGATCGATGTCCATCTGGTTCCAGAAGCTTTAAACTGGTCCTAAATCGTTGTTCGTGCATTATACGTGTCTATTTGAAACGTACTAATCATTATGAATCGTAGCTGAAATAGTAAGAAAAAATACAAATAATGACAGTCCCTCGTCAAATCTGATTAACATGAAAGCATACGTTTGTTCATGCAATTTCCAACAAAATATTCGCAAAGAAAATATCGGGAAAAAAGGATATTGGCTGAATCGCTATTGACTCAGAATATTTTAAATATTCATACACATCAGAGTAATTATAAATTAGGCTCCTTCATTAGTGAACGTTTATAGGCGCATTATACTTCCGTTAATAAGCTTTTCATTCATATAAGCAGACCACCAAATATTATTCTTCAGAGAAAGTACGTTCATAATTCCTCTTTTTCCACTTTTGAACGTCATATTTTTTTTTTTCATGAGAAATATTGTTCGATTTGAATACAGCCATTCTTACAGTGTTAATTACCAGTATTTTTCATTTAATTTTATTTTTTCTCGAAACTTTGATTTTGTATATTCCGAAAGAGGGTGGTATGTTGTCTCTCCATGGCTTAATCAACATATTCCAAAGATTCCTTGGCGCTTCATGCATAAATTATTTGGGTATGGGATGGGAATTGGTTCACTTGATACACAATCAATTGTTTAAATTTCTCGGATTGACTGTTTTCCTAAACAAGTAAAAATTGCGCCGAAGTTTCTTCGGCGCAATCGAGTTTTCTGTACAGCCGCTACCGCTTATAATCAGGGCCACCGAAAATAGATCTATCTTTCGGTGGTCTCGGTATAATGCTGTATGACCCGCGGCCCATGAAACTTTAACCACGGTCCGGTTGTGGCCTATCCTATATTGTTGCCAGAAGCACGATTATGGCTAACATTAACCTTAAATAAAATATAAACTACTGAGGCTAGAGGGCTGCAATTTGGTATGTTTGGAGGGTGGAGGATCAACATGCCAATTTGCAGCTCTCTAGCCTCAGTAGTTTTCAAGATCTGAGGGCGGACAGAAAAAGTGAAGACGGACAAACAAAGCCGGCACAATAGTTTTCTTTTACAGAAAACTAAAAGTGACTTTGTCAATACTTCCCTTACAGCATGATAGATTAAAGACGATGGACGTCAGAAAGCAAGAGGTTGCTTTTGTTAGGCCTGACGATACGCAAATTATTATGTTCTCTCATTAATATAATTAACATGCCAATGCACAAGTCTTCAGCAGTAATGAATCATTGATATTAATTATTTACTGGAAAAATGCGTGGTCCTTGATAATTTTTGGAATAAGTTAAATTCCACGTTTTTCTTTTGTTAATTTTAAATTTTAAAAATGCTAAATTAAAGGATATATATAAATTTTAGGAGGAATCTGAGTGGCAATAATCACAAGATTCACGCGAATTTAGCGTTAAACAATTATGATAGAAGATAATTATGGCGTCTATGTCAATTACATAAGGCTGATTAAAATGATGGCTTAAAGGTGCTCCTCATGATCATGTAAACAGAGGTAATCAGAAAATATCATTCCATCTGCTTTGACATTTTCCGTAAATCCAGAAGAAACGTAAACGTTCGGCATCAACTAAATGTACCTTGAACAGTACCTAATCTGTCCCATTGTAACATACGTATACCTTAGCTTAACCAGACCACTGAGCTGGTTAACAGCTCTCCTAGGGCTGGCCCGAAGGATTAGATTCTATTTTACGTGGCTAAGAACCAATTGGTTACCTAGCAATGGGACCTACAGCTTATTGTGGAATCCGAACCACATTACAACGAGAAATGAATTTCCATCACCAGAAATAAATGCCTCTAATTCTTCATTGGCCGGTCGGAGACTCGAACGCGGGCCAGCAGAGTGCTAGCCGAGAACGGTACCCACCCGTCCAATGAGGAACTATTGTAACATAAGAGCTCGGCTCCCAACATTCCAGGAGCCTCAACAACACCGCCACGGTCTAGCCTCTCTATCCAACTCCCTCTCCCCGTTTTTTTCCTTCCACTTCCAATGGGCATCTTCCTCTCCCGTTCTTTCCCTCCACTTCCAGTGGGCATCTTCCACTTCCATTCTTTCCTTCCATTTCCAATGGGCATCTTCCTCTCCCGTTCTTCCCTTCCACTTCAGATGGGTCTCCCACCGAGGAAATGACTTATCGTAGCATCTGGCCTCACGTTTTTACCATTTTACCCTTTTACTTCTTCACCTCGCTCGCTCTTTCCGTTCCACACGTGCATCTTGAGTCAGCGGCGAGTCCCGGTTCCCGCAGACGCGGCTCTTCATTTATCATGAAATAATTTCCGTCACAAGACGGATGTATTTCCTCTCTTTCTGTCGCGTCTGTACGGCATCATTTCCCGTCAGGGGTGTGAATGTCGAGTCGGCCTTCGTATTTTTTTTATGAAAAGTTTTTTTAATTTTTTTCATTTCCCGGCTTAAATGCATAATTCACGAAGCCTTGTCATCTTCAAAGTCTCCCCTCGCTGTTCTTGCTACACCTGTTTTCTCAGAAAAACAACCTCCAAATGTGGAAGTAAGATGCTCAAGTGTACCATTTTTTTGTTCTTTTTGTTTTTTATATTTCTTATTCGCACTTTTTTTGCTCGTGTATTAGTTTTCTGTAAAAGAAAACTATTGTGCCGGCTTTGACTTTCCGTCCGCACTTTTTCTGTCCGCCCTCAGATCTTAAAAACTACTGAGGCTGGAGGGCTGCAAATTGATATGTTGATCATCCACCCTCCAATCAACAAACATATCAAATGGCAACCCCTCTAGCCTCAGTAGTTTTTTTTCTATTTTATGTTAAATTTAGGCAACGATATAGGATAGTCCACCACCAGGCTGTGGTTAAAGTTTCATGGGCCGCGACTCATACAGCGTTATACCGAGACCAACGAAAGATAGATCTATTTTCGGTAGCCTTGATTATACGCTATAGCGGCTGTACAGAAAACTAGGTTGCGCCGGAGAAACTTCGGCGCATTTTTACTTGTTTTTGAATATAAATTTATTTAATTCAGCGTCAGTCTTTTCCCCGTGTTTTCGCGTAGATTCCTCTTCACTGCAGTGTTTGTGGTTTTTATTATCTTACAGAAGGTAGTAATGATAAATTTATGTTATTTTCCTCATAACAAATGTTTAAATGCTTGGATTAAAAATATCATTTTGAAATAAAATAAGGCTTTATTTCTGGTCATTATTTCTGGTACAGCTCTTCTGTTCTTTAACAGTTGACAGTTGTAAAATTTCTTCGGCGCAGACGAGTTTTCTGTATAATGCTGTATGAAACTTTCAGCCACGGCCCATGAAACTCTTAGAAGCCGTCCATGAAACTTTCACCCACAGCCCGGTAGTGGCCTGTGTTGTTGGCACCTATAGCGGTGCCAGACGCACGATCATGGCTAACTTTAACCTTAAATGAAAGAAAAACTACTGAGGCTAGAGGGCTGCAATTAGGTTTGATTTATGATTGGAGGGTAGATGATCAACATGCCAATTTGCAGCCCTCTAGCCTCAGTAGTTTTTAAGATCTGAGGGCGGAGAGAAAAAGTGCGGACGGAAAGGCAAATAGCAATCTCAGTAGTTTTTTGTACAGAAAACTATAACATCATGTAATAAGGTTATTTTCACTTGTGAAAATAACCTTTTTGAATTGGAATCACAGGCAATTGTACGAAATCTCCAGGATAAAGAAAAAGTACACGACTTCCGCGTCTCCAGATACTTCAGAGGAGCATAATATAAAACCAGCTATTAAAAGTTAACAGGGAATATTTGCCTCTATCAAATATAAAAGAGCAAACACAGAGCGGAAAAAAACCCGACTCTTTTTATCTACCTGAAATTGAGTCAATATAGACTGCAAGATGAGAAGTAACCCAGATCTGATATGACTATACAAGGCTGTATTTGTTTAGTTAATATTTATGATTCGATTTAGTTATTCATGAAGCTACCAGAGAATCGAGAGAAATGGATATGCAAATACGCAGAAATGATTGAATATTATATTGGTTTACCTAATCGGACTGGCGGAGGATAATCTTTGCTTTGAAATGTATTGATTGGAGTTAATTTTGCTCAGGATTTAGGATTAATTATTCGTAGAATACACAGAAAGCCTTATCGTAGAATATTTGAATGAGAGAGTCAATTGATTCAGTATTTTTCCTCCTAACGTGTGTGCAGTGCTAATGGTTTAGGCGATAATAAAAGCCTCATTGAAGTCCATAAATTTATGGTTTTGCCCTGTGAAAGATTACACTTCTCAGTCTCTTTTTATGTTTTTGGTATTGTTAATTCGACTTACTTCCAATGATCCATTTACTTGAAAACCGTTCTGACCCTTTTCCATCATTCTCTTGAAGCCTGTATATCTGCTAAGAAATAGTGGAATTTTGTGTTATAAGCAAAGAGTATTTACCAGGTACTAGTCAAAAGGATTTGGAACAAGGTTGGCCTGAATAAGCGGGACTCTTGCATATTTGGTGGTCACGTGAATAACATTATCACGACAGTTATATGTGTACTCAGGAATTTCCTCTAGTTGTGATTAAGTTAAAAAAAAACCGTCATTTTTTTTCCTACGTAACAAAACTAGCCTAGATAGTCTCAATGATCTTTGAAGCTCTTGCCCAGTGACCTAAATACTGTCAACAAACGTCTTTTTTTGGTCATCACTCTACCTCATATTGACATAGTTCCTCGTTGGGAGAGTCGGTAGAGTTGTCGGCTAGCACTCGCTAGACCCGAGTTCGAGTCTCCGGACGGCTAATGAAGAATTAGAGGAATTTATTTCTGGTGATAGAAACTCATTTCTCGCTATAATGTGGTTCGGGTTCCACAATAAGCTGTAGGCCCCTTGCTAGGTAACCAATTGTTTCTTAGCCACGTAAAATAAGTCTAATCCCTCGGGCCAGCCCTAGGAGAGCTGTTAATTAGTTCAGTGGTCTGGTAAAACTAAGTT
>NC_089790.1:23375000-23410000 GCF_040412425.1 Macrobrachium rosenbergii
TTTATTTATTTATTTATTTATTTATTTATTTATTTATTTATTTTAGAAAGTTGGTTTCATCTACGAAAATAAAATCAGGAGGATCCTGTAAAGGAGAAAAGAGTGAGGTTAAGGTGTTTTTTTTTTTTTTTTTTTTTTTTTTTTTTTTTTTGCTAATGCAGGAAGACCTAACTTGGTAAAACACTATTTTATGACGATCTTTAAATCGTAATGTTTCCACTGTTATTTTAAGTCTGGACTTCCACTACGGGAACCACTGAATGAACATTCAGACGCACGCATACTGTCTTTCTGTCTTTATAAATGCACAGAGTATACATCCATTTTCGGCTGGCCGGCATGCAGATACTGCTTAAATCCACGAAGGAAAGAGAAACACTGGAGTGCTGCTAAGTAAAAGACGACAGTCGAAAGGCCTCGCAGCACTCCAGTGTTTCTCTTTCCTTCGTTGATTTTGTCTTTATTTATATATTCATCACGTTCCATATTTTCGTGATTCAGTTATACATACATACATATATATATATATATATATATATATATATATATATATATATATATATATATATATATATATATATAAAGCCCTCAGAATAATTTGCAAGTTGGGTCAGTGGTCCTGTAATAGAAATGGTTTGTGTACCTATTTTCTGACTGACTTCGTGTGAATTTCTAACAGTAATGGTTCTTAAGATGTCAGTTTGCAATAATATTTTTATATACACATACATATATATACATATATATACATGTATGTATATAAATATTATTGCAAATTGACATCAAAGAAACCATTATTGTTAGAAATACAAATGAATTCAGTCAGAAAATTAGGTACACAAACCTTTTCTACTACAGGACCATTGACTCAACTTTCGAAGTACTCTGAGGGCTTTCCTTACCAATTCTTCTGTATTTGACAGGTAGCATATTAGAATTCGATTCGGTACCTAACAACATCTCAGTTGAGATATACCGATTCTTGAATAAATATCTATTATATATCTATTTAGAATTTTATCCAAAAACATTTAATTAACCTGATAATTTCGCTAGTTTCTTTACATTCAGTCACTGCATCAGTTTCATGGGTTTTGTATTCATGTCAGTTAATGTTCTCGGAACTCACTGACGTTCTTTTGCACGAGGGGGAGGTCGAATGCTAGGTGTCGACGACAAGTTTCTGTATTAGTCGCCCTTGAAAACTGGAGAGCAACACTGATCGTTTATCATTCCCTCCCATCATTTTTTACTTGGTATATTTATTGCTAAAAAACAAATAGGCTACGTTCGGTGGATGACCTGCCTATGAACCAATTTCGATTGTAATTTTGGACGTTCGTATTTTATTGTATATTTTTATTTTGGATAGAATTTCATGAGTGCTTCTATACGTTTATTTTTCATGAGTTATTTTTTTTTTATTTCTTATGGCACGAAAAACATAAAGATAAAAATAATAGTTAAATGTTTTTTTATTTCTTCGTGAAATGTCATTATTTGAAATAACCGAAATGGAGAGTTGTAGAATGATGTTTTCACTCTCTTTTCAGCAAGTTTTGAGTCTGCAGTGATTCCGTGCCTTTCTGGAATAGGGTAAGTTATATCCTCTCGTATAATATCACCGTAACATATTTTTTATACAGTGCATAAGATTTATAGTCATGTAACGTAGGGTAGTAACTGTTCCTAAAAACATTGAGGTAAAGGCTATATAAAGGAAATAGGAAGAATTTCGTTGTAAACAAAGGGGCGGCGCAGCTCTAGATTACAAAAGAAAATCACTCGATAAATCAAAAGAAAAATGAGCTGACGCAATTAACATAAGGTTACCTATAATCAATAGAAAGATCGCAGTACGATATAAAGTAAATTCAAGAGTTATAGTCTTTTTAGTTTTATGGAAAAGAAAACTATTGAGGTGGTTATTTGTCTGTCCGTCCGCACTTTTTTTTTTTTTGTCCGCCCTCAGATCTTAAAAACTACTGAGGCTTGAGGGCTGCAAATTAGTACGTAATCATCCACCCTCCAATCATCAAACATCCCAAATTGCAGCCCTCTAGCCTCAGTAGTTTTTATTTTATTTAAGGATAAAGTTAACCATAATCGTGCGTCTGGCAACGTTAAGACAGGCCACCACCGGGCCGTGGTTAAAGTTTAATGGTCGGGGCCTCATACAGCATTATACCGAGACCACCGAAAGATAGACCTATTTTCGGTGGCCTTGATTATACGATGTGCAGAAAACTCGATTGCGCCTAAGAAACTTTGGCACATTTTTTACTTGTTAATTGTAAATGATTTCGGGTATGATTATGATGGAAAACTAATGAAAAATTCAAGCAATAAACTTGTGTTAGGGAAGAGGAAGGCGATTGCCATGAACAGATAGAGAGAGAGAGAGGCTGAAATCGAAAGCCAGTTGTGCCTAAAATGAACGAAGAAAATTGAGAGAATGATGCATGCATGCGTTTTGAAGTATTTTATTACTAAAAGTGTGTGGTTTCTAGTGAAATATTATCCCAAGTGTACTATTGAATGTATATGAAGAAATTCATGAGGAAAATAATGTACCATAAGTAAAACATGGAAATCATGCATAGTTCTCATTTTTATTATTCATGTATCTGTTTATTCATTTTTCGTTATTCATTCATTCATTGAGTGATATCCAATTCCTTCTCCGTCCCCAAGGCCGGTGAAGAATCTTTATGGGAAACCTTTCCTTCGCACATTTAATTTCATCGAAATGCAGTCACATTTTACTAAACCATTTTCTTCAGTGGAAGGAGCTGCTTGCTTTTTCATTTGAATTTTTTCCAGATACCCAAATGATATGATAGAATGGAATAAGGCCTTTAAATCGAAGCATAGAAAGAATGCCATATAATTTTGAGGCATCTCTCTCTCTCCAATGTAGGTCAATTCATTTATTTTCTGTGCAGCTGGATGTATCACGGCAATGTATATTTTATTCAGTATCAAGAGCCATCCATGAAATTTAGAACATCCAGCACCGTTTCATAATGAATTGATAGGAGAGTAATGGAATATTTGATTACGTAGTCGTAGTTTTCATATACATTCCCATTAGGAAATATATTCATAGAGTAACAAAACGGGTTCATTAATACCAGTTTTTAATGACAATTAGGAAACTCGTCCTTTTTTCCGTTGCAAAAATATCTTGTGAATAACTGAATGAAAATGATGAACGAGTAATAATTGAATCATATTGATTATTTCTGCATAGGGATAAAATTATATTTGAACACTTAATGCTTGCATCATTTATCTAGCCAGGTAAGACAAACGCGCATTTCCTAATAGGAGCCCCAGTTCATATTCCTGAAAACAGCCTTTCATAAATTCACCTTACGACCAGTGTAATACCCCTTCCAAAATAAAAGATTATTTATGAGGGCTTTACGGATAAAAATAAGCGATTGCTCGAAATTCTCAAACACCACACCGAAAATACAGCCTTCTTCCAGTCCTCCCTCTTTAATAGAAATCCATATCGTGTGTACTCAGGATCAGTTTCCCTTCGTAAGTGGAAATGTTTTTTGTGGCAGTTTATTTCTTTCATTCGAAAGCGTGCGATGCTCGTGAACAAAAGCTTTTATCAACGCGCATTAACAGGAAATCCGAGAATTCTCGCTTTTTTCATGTTATTTTTGATTTACGTCAAACTACATAGACAATGGAAAGCTATATTGTGAGGAAAAATAGTCTACTTTGAACTAACTTTCCTCTGAAGAACGATCGATCTCATCTGTTAAGATTATTATGGATACAATATACCCTAGTTTAGCGACGTGGAAATTGCGCAACATTGCAGCGTTATTAGAAATATAGATTTTTTTCATATTATACTGGTGAATTATGATTATTATTAAGAGGAAAGTGTAGCTATCGAACTGAAATACGTTAGTCATTTGCGGAAAAATATATGTAATTATGTTATATATATATATATATATATATATATATATATATATATATATATATATATATATATGTGTGTGTGTGTGTATATATATATATATATATATATATATATATATATATATATATATATATATATATATATATATATATATGATCGCCATGTCTTGTCGTAGGCCAATTGATTTGGCTTAAAAGTAGTGTGGCTACAAGATTTTTTTTAAAGATATCCTATAATGAGAGGATTATAAACTAATACAGTCCCGAAGAATAACATAAAAGGGGCTGATCTTTTATTCCTCTCACCACTGGATGTGGAACAGCCTCCCTGAGTATGTTGTCCAACTGGAACCTCAAAGGTTCAAGCTAAGATCCAGTGCTTTATTACCCAAAAACAATTTTCTTTGTATTTTAATAGTTTAATTACATTTTTATCTATTTATTCTTTAATTTGTTATTTTTGATAACTAATCTTTTCTTTCTCTATTTCCTATTACCCTCTTACTTCTTTCTAATGAACACCATATGTTTTGAAAGCTTGAATTTCAAGTCAGAGGCCCCAGTGAGCTTGTTCCATATGAATAGGGGTCATTTTCTCAATAATGATAATGGAGAAGCAGATCCACAGTTATGTTTATGTACATATATTTAAAGATAAATCAATATAGATAGCTTTCGGGAACTTGTTCGGTTCCCCTTTTCAATCTGACGCATCAGATTGAAAAGGGGAACCGAACAAGTTCCCGAAAGCTATCTATATTGATTTATCTTTAAATATATGTACATATAAATAACTATGGATTTGCTTCTCCGTTTTAAGACTCATACTAATATGAGTATTTTTTAATGATGATGATGATACTTAAGAAAAAAAATAGAAGACACGATTTTGGCATTAGTTGCTAACGGAATGATAAAAAAAAAAAAATTACACAGAATTAAAATTATATGCGGTTAGGATACAGGGGGCAAGAATGCATTCCAATTTTGAAGAACTGCCGTGAAGAGAATCGTGAAACGTGGTAAACACATGAAAACTAATGAGGAAATTCGCTTGAAAATTCAGGCTCTTGTAAAAGTCTGCTTCTGCCATGCAATTCTAATAAACAGGTTCACATATTTCCTTGCGAGATGACGAAACTTTTATTTTTAATTAAGCCTGAGCGCTAGAAGTAATTAGCATCCCAGGCAATATGCAAGAGCATATGATTTCCCAAGCTATTTTTGGCGTATAATCCACAGTTTATGCTCAGTTCCTAATTACCGGTATAATAAATGATTAAATGAACTCAATCATGTGCGCTCGTAGCGATTATTCAATAGATAATTGAACTTGGGTTTTATACGTCTAGTAAATTTACTATTCGACGAATTATTAAGTTTGCAAATTAAACGCCAAAAAGTAATAAAAGATATCATAAAGACAAAAAAGGTTCTTATTTAAATTTAAAATGAAAATTAAAAGTATTATAACCTGTGCAGTAAAGCAATTCTTGAAGTTAAGACGCTTTCCTTATCTGACAGAGGAACTGAATTTAATTCCAAAGCGATGCCAGATTAACATATCTACAATACGTCAATAATATATATATATATATATATATATATATATATATATATATATATATATATATATATATATACATACACACGTACAATGTATCTGTGTAAGAGAGTATATATGCAAAATTTTGAAAATAAATTTTGGTTACAATAATTCGCAACCTTCCCAAATGTACTGTTTGTATATACAGTCAAATTTAAACCCGAGAGAGAGAGAGAGAGAGAGAGAGAGAGAGAGAGAGAGAGAGAGAGAGAGAGACGGGGTGGGGGTGGGGGGGGGGGCAAAGTGAACGCATGATCTTGCAAAAAAAATTAAGTAGTAAAAGATTCTGGTCTGTGGCAGTAAGAGGAAATTCCTGTTTCCTCTCCAATCCATTTAGCCTTTTTTAATCCTCGGTTTCCTTCAACCCTTTTCTTTTATGCCTGGTGCCTCTCGTTTCATCGAAATCTTTTCTGCTTTGCCTCGTAGCTCTTCTTGAAAATCAGGTGTATGTTACTTATGACTTAAATGAATGGAGAAACTCCTTTCCAAGACTCATGAGTATTTTTTAATGTAAATCATTGTTTAGAAATACTCATCATAAATTCAAAGAAGGTTGTGAAGCTAAAATTAATTTTTTTATCATTGATTATGAGAAAGTGGATTTTAACTGTCTATTGTTGGTGTTTAAAGAAATGTTATGGAATGTTCCTCTTCAATCCATTACCAGCATACTGCCCTGACAAGTCCTCCTTTCGATGTAAAGAATTGTCTTAGAAAGATGGGATGGGTAGGAGAGAAAAAGAAAATTATTCACTTAGAATATATCTGGCTAATTAATCTTGAACTCAGTACGCCTTCTTTGTTCCATTTCGAAATTATGTCACTCTGCCTGTTTTACTTGGTCGTGCGAGTGCTGACTGCAATTGATATGAACTAAACTAATCTACCTCCACACGAGTGAAGCTCTCTCTCTCTCTCTCTCTCTCTCTCTCTCTCTCTCTCTCTCTCTCTCTTTTCTCTCTCTCTCTCTCTCTCTCTCTCTCTCTCTCACACATTTTGAAGAGGATGCTGCAATATCTTTTAACGTGGCACTTGTATAGGAGAGCTATGTTGGCGAGTTAGTAGGACTCATGGGAACGCACAATATTGTTCATGAGGAGGCAGAGCTGCCTTCCGACGGCAGGTCCGAAGGATTACGGGAAGATACGAGGGATATCATTGCTATTCCATGCATGTCGGGAGGGTTTAAATTTAGATAAATGCATCTCTTTATGAACGCATTAACCCCCCAGATGTGAGCAATGTCCGCAGACAGATGTGTGAATTCGGAATTAAGAGACAAAGCGCGAGGAAATAAGAGAGTAATAGAATTCTGATATGCGGTTACTGAGAGGGCATGTTTTATACGTTGAATTCCAAGGCGGTCGGATACAACAAGGAACATACATATACACACACACGGAAAAATATATACATAAATATGTAAGGACACACGTAGAAATACACATGAACATATATATATATATATATATATATATATATATATATATATATATATATATATATATATATATATATATATATAATATATATATATATATATGATTATTATCACTTTTGTACGTGATTCATTTATCACACATTACCACAGGTGAAAAATAAGAAACGGGGTGTAGGTCCTGACCGGTTTCGACTTTATTTCAAGCCATTGACGAAGGACTGATACAGAGTGTGAGAAGTCACAAATATATATACTACAAGAACAGTACTGACGAACATACACAACCGTTAGAGGCTCCATATCCCCACTCAGGCCGGTGTCGAGGTAGGAGTGGCCTTTAAAACTCATTTGGCTAAAAATCACAATAGACTCTCAGGGGACATTGCTGATAAACAGACCATACCCCACCTCAGATCCACACCTGACAGGTGTCATGGAGGCGGAGTTGGAAACTCATTAACCTTACTACCCTCGTACTGTGTTTACAAATATGATAATCCTATTTTCATATATCTCTACTGCCTACCTTAAAGTTTAAACAATTTACAAATTTCTTTTGATATTAAAGGATCAAGTTTATACATCCCTTGACTGATATTCATATTATGGTTGTAACTTTCTTTTATGAAGCTAGATTCAATGATGTTCCTTTCCAGTGCATTATTAGAATATACAATCCTTTTGCCCCTTCCCAGTTGATAGCATGATTGTTCTCACTAACATGTACAAATATACCACTGTTCCCTTGTGCATATCTCACACATTTCTTATGTTGTTCAATTCTTTTTCCAGTGCTTTCCCGGTTTGGCCAATATAAAAGTTGTCACAAGACTTACACGGAATTTTATATACACACCCTTTAATATTGTCTGGGGAGTTCTTGATAAGTACATTTTTCATTGTTGTATTGTTCTTAAATGCGACATTAACACCAAAATTCTTAAGAAGATGAGGATATCTTTCATACTAATATTATAAGGCAGAACAAGCAAATTTTTTTGTGTTGTAAGGTTCTTTCTGGTTTTGATACATAGTCTTTTTGCCGCTTCGTATGCACTGTTTAATACACTATCAGGATATTTCAATTTTTGCCTGCATTCCTAATCTTATCTATTTCATCATCAATATATTCAGGGCTACATACCCGTAATGCTCTTAAAAACATAGATGAAAACACTGACTTTTTAACCTTATTGCTTTGTCCAGAATAGAAATGCACATAGGAAGAAATGTTAGTGGGTTTTCTATACACACTATATTTAAACCCACTACTATTTCTTCGTATGAGGACATCCAGAAACAGTAAGCACCCATCATTTTCCATTTCCATCGTGAATTTAATTGATGCTACTAATTGATTTAACTTAGCAAAAAGTTTTTACATCTTGGTTCCCTGGCCATACACAAATTATGTCGTCAACATACCTAAACCATGTTACATTACGTGGGATTATGTTGTTTAATATCTTCTTTTCAAAAATTCCATATATAAGTTACTTAACACTGGGGATAGAGGGTTTCCCATTGCCATACCAAAATTTTGTGAGTAAAATTTACCATTAAATTCAAATTTACAATCTTTTACACATAATTTAATCAGTTCAATTAAAGTACTTTTAGAAAATGGGATATCCAGCTGTGTGTTCTCTAACAATTCAGATAAAAACGCCATCAGATCATCTATTGGCACCTTTGTGAATAGTGATACAACATCAAAACTTACAAGCCTGGATTCACTATTAATCTCTACACTATTTAGTTTATTTATCAGGTCCACATTATTCTTGATATTTGCATTTGAGATGGTACCTACTAATGGGTTGAGAATATCTACTAAGTACTTCGCTAGCTTGTATGATGCGGAACCAACTGAACTGATAATTGGCCTGGCAGGAAAGTTTGCTTTGTGAGTTTTTATTGTACCATACATGTATGGTAGCGATGGAGAGGTCACACACAACTTCTTTATAAGGCTTTCGTTACCTTTTAACAGGTTTTTCACTTTCTTATTGAAACCACTATTCACATTGTCTATCGGGTTCTTATTTAATTCTTTATATGCGTTATCATCACCTAAAAGATTTTGCATTTTTTCTATATATTCACTTTTATTTAAAATTACTTGCTGAAATTAGAAGACCAACCCTTCGGTGAAATACAACGTGCCATATTGGAAAAACATATCAACATCAAAACATTGGAAACCAAAAAGAATTTTGAAGATCTCACGAGGAAAAGACGACATTTTGAAGCCTCAATACCACCAGATTGGAGAGATTCCTCCGTGAATATTGTCATGTGAAGATGAGGAATCAAGTGTATCGGAAACTGAAACGGAAACACGATAATAAAATGAAACTGTTGATTGAAAGAAGCCCTTGGACCAACAACGCCAATCATGAATGTGTCGTCAACTTATCAAACAAGCAGCTGGATAGAAATGTAACTAGTGCCTTAGGCTACGGTTTAAACTTTGCTTTATCTCCTGGCGGAAGGAACAGTGTGGAAATAACTAAAGGACTGTGTAATTTGGAAAAATATAGTGATTTAACGAATGAAGAAGTGAACATGGTTAAGGGAGTGATTTATGGAAGTATGAAAAAATCAGACACCACAAACGTCCCCAAAAGATTTATGGTTGCTATTAATGAACTGAAAAAGATAAAAATATACACATGACAAAAAGCAGATAAATCAGGCGCCCTTGTAATTTTAAATAAAGGTGAATATATAGAAAAAATGCAAAATCTTTTAGGTGATGATAACACATATAAAGAATTAAATAAGAACCCGATAGACAATGTGAATAGTGGTTTCAATAAGAAAGTGAAAAACCTGTTAAAAGGTAACGAAAGCCTTATAAAGAAGTTGTGTGTGACCTCTCCATCGCTACCATACATGTATGGTACAATAAAAACTCACAAAGCAAACTTTCCTGCCAGGCCAATTATCAGTTCAGTTGGTTCCGCATCATACAAGCTAGCGAAGTACTTAGTAGATATTCTCAACCCATTAGTAGGTACCATCTCAAATGCAAATATCAAGAATAATGTGGACCTGATAAATAAACTAAATAGTGTAGAGATTAATAGTGAATCCAGGCGTGTAAGTTTTGATGTTGTATCACTATTCACAAAGGTGCCAATAGCTGATCTGATGGCGTTTTTATCTGAATTGTTAGAGAACACACAGCTGGATATCCCATTTTCTAAAAGTACTTTAATTGAACTGATTAAATTATGTGTAAAAGATTGTAAATTTGAATTTAATGGTAAATTTTACTCACAAAATTTTGGTATGGCAATGGGAAACCCTCTATCCCCAGTGTTAAGTAACTTATATATGGAATTTTTGAAAAGAAGATATTAAACAACATAATCCCACGTAATGTAACATGGTTTAGGTATGTTGACGACATAATTTGTGTATGGCCAGGGAACCAAGATGTAAAAAACTTTTTGCTAAGTTAAATCAATTAGTAGCATCAATTAAATTCACGATGGAAATGGAAAATGATGGGTGCTTACCGTTTCTGGATGTCCTCATACGAAGAAATAGTAGTGGGTTTAAATATAGTGTGTATAGAAAACCCACTAACATTTCTTCCTATGTGCATTTCTATTCTGGACAAAGCAATAAGGTTAAAAAGTCAGTGTTTTCATCTATGTTTTTAAGAGCATTACGGGTATGTAGCCCTGAATATATTGATGATGAAATAGATAAGATTAGGAATGCAGGCAAAAAATTGAAATATCCTGATAGTGTATTAAACAGTGCATACGAAGCGGCAAAAAAGACTATGTATCAAAACCAGAAAGAACCAACACAACACAAAAAAATTTGCTTGTTCTGCCTTATAATAATAGTATGAAAGATATCCCTCATCTTCTTAAGAATTTTGGTGTTAATGTCGCATTTAAGAACAATACAACAATGAAAAATGTACTTATCAAGAACTCCCCAGACAATATTAAAGGGTGTGTATATAAAATTCCGTGTAAGTCTTGTGACAACTTTTATATTGGCCAAACCGGGAAAGCACTGGAAAAAAAGAATTGAACAACATAAGAAATGTGTGAGATATGCACAAGGGAACAGTGGTATACTTGTACATGTTAGTGAGAACAATCATGCTATCAACTGGGAAGGGCAAAAAGGATTGTATATTCTAATAATGCACTGGAAAGGAACATCATTGAATCTAGCTTCATAAAAGAAAGTTACAACCATAATATGAATATCAGTCAAGGGATGTATAAACTTGATCCTTTAATATCAAAAGAAATTTGTAAATTGTTTAAACTTTAAGGTAGGCAGTAGAGATATATGAAAATAGGATTATCATATTTGTAAACACAGTACGAGGGTAGTAAGGTTAATGAGTTTCAAACTCCGCCTCCATGACACCTGTCAGGTGTGGCTCTGAGGTGGGGTATGGTCTGTTTATCAGCAATGTCCCCTGAGAGTCTATTGTGATTTTTAGCCAAATGAGTTTTAAAGGCCACTCCTACCTCGACACCGGCCTGAGTGGGGATATGGAGCCTCTAACGGTTGTGTATGTTCGTCAGTACTGTTCTTGTAGTATATATATTTGTGACTTCTCACACTCTGTATCAGTCCTTCGTCAATGGCTTGGAAATAAAGTCGAAACCGGTCAGGACCTACACCCCGTTTCTTATTTTTCACCTGTGGTAATGTGTGATATATATATATATGTGTGTGTGTGTGTGTGTATGTAAAAAGCAGTTTACCCTAATAGGGGCTGGCATCATTAACTTCCACATCAATATTTTAACTGCTGGATCCTGGATAAATAGCCTGTACAGTGAAATTTACGTAACATCAGCCGCTCTGTACACATATAGGGTGGATCATCAACAGGGTGCTGCATCAGCCGCCAATGACAAACACACTGGACTATTCACCCTAATCTTGATGCCTTCTCTGTACTTCCTTGATACCAAAGACGTTCCTTTCAAATACCTGTTTTACGCCACGTACCTAATCCTTTCGTGGTCTTTCTCTCATCCTCCTCCCAGAAGTTCTCAGTTATTCACTTTTCTCCACAAGTCTATCATCGTCCATTTTCCCCACATGACTAAACCACCTCTAAATGCTACTGTTCTGTTACATATAATATGCAAATGGGTCATCTCAGCAGTTCCAATCTTTCTCCGTCCCATTCTCATTCAACATCCATACACATTCACTGGCATACTAAGTAATATCGTGCATCTGGAATTTTGTAGTCGTCTCTGTAACCTTTGACTTTATGCGATGCAATAATTATTCATCTCACCCACCGCTCCGGAACCTTCCCCTCATCCAGAAACACCTTACTAATCCTGGGCAGCTTGTGAGTCACGCTATTAGCATCATACCCTAGTATCGCACATGTGATCCCTCAACTGTTAGTGACTTCATTCTTCAGTCTCTAAATTGTCCTTCTTACAGTAATTTTCACAAGCATTTCCAACTGTTTACTAACCCAGTCCACTCTTGCATTTTTCAATATGCCCCTGCTCTCTCCTACATATTCTATAAATCTTCATAATACTTATTCCATCTTCCCAGAACTGCACACGGTTCAAGCAGTATCTCCCCTGTGAATAAAATCATTATACAAAAGGCATACAATATCAGATATATTAATAATTTGTGAGAGGAAATATATATCTTCTTTTTCTAAAAACTTTCCCTTTAATTAATTTCAAGTAGGGCGAGTATCTCGAAATTTATTTTGCTTACAATGTCTTTTCGGGCAGAAAAAAAAATCATTCTGTTGGAGCAACTCTGTATTGAGGGAAATGGGTGTTTGCTTCAGTTCAAGTGTTGAGAATCTGTTGTCTTAATTAAATGTGTCCGAATGAACGAAGTCGTTTATTTGGCCATTGCAGCTGTCCCCCAGTGTCTGGGAAGCTGTGGTCATGAAGTCGCAGTAAAAAAAAAAAGCTTTCTTCCTCGCTTGTGTTAGAGGGAGAATTTGCGTCGTCTGACTTCATCACATCTTTAATCTTACTTTGATTCTCTTGTCCCTAATTTAAGCGATTCAGTTTAAAGCAATACAAATTTCAAGTTTAGGAGGTACGTAGCAACAAGTTTTCAATCCTCATCTTCAAAGTTTGGTGCAAATCGATTTTCGATGGGCCACAGGTTTTCACACTCGGTATGTACTAATAGATATTATATTTTAGCAGTCTGAATTGTCCTCTGAATTAAAGTTGCTAAAGATTTCACTCACCACATTCAAGTATAACAAAGCAAAGATATCTAAATCGCTGACCATTATTATTAGTGGCGCTAATTTCACAACAAACACACACACGCATATATATAGGGTGTTTCGAAATTAGAGGCCCCCCCCTCTACAGCATAAACTAAAATTGATATGGACAAAAACAAAAGTGATTCAGAACAGGTATTTATTTAAGTTTCTTTCTGAGTATTTAATATTTTGTGTGGCCTCCATCTGCCTGTACCACAGCCTGCATTCTTGAGGGGTATGATTTCAACAAATCGCAAAAAAGCTGAGACTCAAATTCCATTTCCCTGAGCACTTCGGTCACTTCTCTTCGCATGTCGTTGAGGCTTGGTATACCATCATAGTTCACTGTGCGCACTTCAACACGATCCTTTAAGATACTACCAATGTTTTTACACACATTAAGGTCGGGGGAGCTACCTGGAAATTCACTTGACGAGAAGAAATCGATATCACTGTTTCGAAGCAGCTCCTGTGTCTGAAGAGCCTTGAAACATGGTGCCTTATCTTCAACAGATAACAGAAAAATTCCCAAACATTCAGGAAATTTCACAACTTGGCGATAGCATACATCATCGCTGATATCATCCAACTTTGCAGCCCAAATGATGTCATTTTTATGATTTGGCTTCCTGACTGCGTAAATGAAGAATTCATCTGATGCTGCAACATGGAGAAAGTCAGCTTCATCCCAGTCTTTTAAGAAATGAACCACAAAACTATGCACAGTCTTCTCTCTGTTGCTGAGTGATGTTGGGCTTGCTGATAATATGAAATGGCTTGATACCAGATTTTTTCAACTCATGATATACAGCACTATAACTTCTCTTCGTTCTCCTCTTTGTTTCTAGTTCAAGCGCCAATTTACGTAAAGACTTCCTTGGTCTACCCACTGCCTCAGCTATGATGTCTTTTGACTTCTGAGAAAGGACTTCAGGCCTTCCAAGATTCTCACTCTTTTTGCGATGACAGTATGGATTTTTGTTCCAGTTTCTTTTAACAAAGGATTCATCTCTTTTAATGTATTTAGCTATCCAGGAACGTGAAATGAAGGATGCACCAGCATCCCTGGCCTCTCTGAAGGTTATAGCCCGGATTCGGTCAATCCATCTGATTTCCTCCGAGTCGTTAGCCGTGGCTGTATCTAACTCTGTCACTCAGTCTGAAAATACAAGAAATGTAAAATGAAAAATAGCTTAATAGAAACTTAAAATAATGTACTTGGAGATAGGCTATAGCAGAAAACTTCATAACTTTCCATTTGTTCTGTGGAGGGGGCCTCTAATTTTGAAACCCCAGTATATGTATATATATGTATATATATATATATATATATATATATATATATATATATATATATATATATATATATATATATATATATATATATTACACACATATATCTATATACATATATTTATATATTATTTTTACATGTATATATATATATATATATACATACACATATATATGTGTGTGCGTGTGTATAAATGCTCTATGTGACTCGAGAAAATTGCTGTGAAAGCCTGTCAAACCGGAATAAAAACTGAGTAATAAGAAATTTTAAAGATACATCCTTGTTTACAAAGAAACTATTCGTGAGGCCAATTTACTGCAGTTTCTCAACTTACCAAACAAGGGAGAAAAATTTCTTATTTAGAGAATATTTGGAATTACCTTATCAAGCTTATGATGTCAGAATATCGAGTAGATTATCTGACAGCGATAAAAAAAATATTTTCATAGAAATAGCCGATCATAATTCTTGCAAAACCTAATGTCTAACTGATCATCAGGAACTCACCTTTGGTAACCGTATCGAGAAAATACCGGAAGGGGGAGAGTCCTCAGTTCACCCTGCGCGCGGTGCACTGTAGGCGTTACTTAATGTTCTCTGCACCGTCTTTTCAGCCCCTAGCTGCAACCCCTTTCAGTCCTTTACTGTACCTCCTTTCATATTCTTCTTTCCCTCTTACTTCCCACCCTCTTCTAACAATTGTTTCATAGTGCAACTGCGAGGCTTTCCTCCTGTCACACCTTTGTAACCTTTTACTCTCAATTTTCCTTTCATCGCTGAATGACCTCATAGGTCCCAGTGCTTGGCCGTCGGCCTAAATTGTATATTCTCCGTATGGAGAAAAGTAATCATGATTTTTTGCGGAACTCTTTTGAGAAACATACAAACAAACAAAAAGACCGGACCTGAAACATATCTACATTGCATAAACAATAATGAATTCAGCTCTTGCTTGCTGGAGCGTCATAATTTGCCCCCAAGGACAGTGTAATGATACGCACTTTATCGTCGTCAGTCATATGATGAACTACTACAGAGCGGCTACTTTAATTCTCCTCTACCTTTGTTTTTATGATACCTTGGCACTAGGAAAGTCGAAATTACGGTCACATGTACTTTACTGTTAACGTACTTATGTGGGGAGTCCTATTTTGAGGAATTTTAATCATATTTTTATTTTATTTTTTACTTTTTAGGGTTTCATTTCGTCATATAATTTTTTTTCTTCATCTAATTCTTTTTCGTGGTATTTTGTCCGTGGTATGGCTCAGAAAAATAATGCATTATTTTGATTATAAATAAATCCTACCTTTCAACTTGGAGAACTAAATGATTTACACTCACATTTCTATTCTCAGTAATTACGAGCGTCTACAATATGTTGGTTCTCTATGAAATGTTTTCTAGTTCATTTAACAGAAGCAATTTGGAGTAATTACTTAGCTAGACAGTCATCAAATCAACTAGGAAGGCTAAGCTGAGTGTAAAAGAATGATTCTGACAAGTGCTCTCAATCATCACCACGAAGGCTGCGCTCAGTGCACCATTAGAACAAGTAAAAAATGCGTCGAAGTCTTTTCGGCGCAATCGAGTTTTCTGTACAGCCGCTACAGCTTAAAATTAAGGCCACCGAAATTAGATCTATCTTTCGGTGGTCTCGGTATAATGTTGTATTAGCCGCCGCCCATGAAACTTTAACCACGGCCTGGCGGTGGTCTATCCTATATCTTTGCCATAAGCACGAGTAACCTTAAATAGAATAGAAACTACTGCAGCTAAAGGACTGCAGTTTGGTATGTTTGATGATTGGAGGTGGATGATCAACATGCCAATTTGCAGACCTCTAGCCCCAGTAGTGCTTAAGATCTGAGGGAGGACAGAAAAAAGTGCGGACGGACAGACAAAACCGGCACAATAGTTTTCTTTTATAAAAAACTAAAAACGCATTTATTGTAAAAAAAAAAAAACATAGTGAAAACAAAATAAAAGGCTTTCGAATTTCATAAATGATTGATCAAAACTGAGCCATAAAGATAGCACTAGTTGACATAATTTTTTCAATGAAATCTATCCTTAGTCTTACTCCTTTTAATCATATAAAGTTACTAATTTATTTTCGAGCATACTTAGAAACAACATGGTAGACACAACATTCATATTATTGATTTTTGCGTACAGCTGAGTAATTGTTGTGCTATCGTGCCGTATTTCCTATGATATTTGAAGCTACTATCCATTTCAGGGACCGCTTGTCATCGTTTTTCACAAATATCTTTCAAACTAATCATTTGATCGAAATGTTGCTTTGACATAGTGTACAAGACACCTCCCGCTAATTTTTGGTAATATAGTGCATTGCAAAATGGTTTTAGTTAAGGCGTTTACTCTGGACTTGCATGGTGTTGCCAAGCATCGCCAAACTATGCATTCGAACGTCCTTTATCCCCATCCCGTCCCTCCCTCTCCCTTCCCCTCCTCATCCCTCCCTCAACCCACTTTCCTGGCATCCCCATCTTTGCCCCACCCCCCTTTCCTGTCTATGGGGGATAGCGAACGTTCGATTGCGTTGATTACTCCTGCTGACTCCTGCGGCTTTGCCTTTAAAAGTCAAGAGTAAACGCCATAACTAACACCATTTGACAATGCACTAAATTACCAAAAATTAGCGGGAGGTGTCTTGTACACTGCGTCCAAGTACCATTTCGATCAAATAATTAGTTTGAAAGATATTTGAGAAAAACGATGAATCGCGGTCCCTGAAGTGAAGAGTAGTTAAGACTGATCTGAAATCATCAACACCCTTAATAGCATAGAGGGTCAATGACATATGGAGAAGTTACCTGTCGTCCAGATAACTATATAGTTTGGTGTGCCGTGTAGCCTGGTGATGAAAGCCATATTAAAGTCGACATCACCGACTGTATTTGAATTAAATTCTTCATTATTATGCAAGGAGCAATTGTTTGTAGAACAAGTGCCACATGATTATCCTATGAATCATTTTTAAAAAAGGGATATCATCCTGATAAATTATGAATTACAGTTGTCCACCATATGAGTCATATACATGGAAGCAAGTAAAAATGAAGCTGTGGCCAAAAAACAAATATCTCCTCGTCAATGTTTATTCCAATATTTACTTTTGTTGCATTATCAAACAAATGGTCCCTAATCTTCAACATTTTAAGCGTTAAGGTTGTCGGAAACAACTTTATCCTCTTTGTTTTTTAATACTTTTAAGCTTTTCTTTCATTTTGTAAGGCTTTTTTTATTCTTAAACATTTAAATTTGCCACCTAATCAAAAGATATGGTTCCTTACACTTCAGAGTTTTTTTTTTTTTTTTAATCTGAAATGCTGATTGGCTTGTGTAGGTAAATGAATCAGTTTTCTAGTCCCCTTTATACTACTTGTTGGTCATCCAATTCCGTTCTCACTAAATGCCTATTATACCTTTTGAAAAGACCAAGATATCCCATATCGATAAAAGTTCTCTCAAGTTCTTTCTTCTCAAGCACATTTTAGCATTCATGTTTTGTTTCTAAACACTATAAGCATAAATTTGCCCCAATCAGTTTAAAAGGAAGAGGAAAGAATGCCCATAACTTTACACCATCTTTAGGACACTGGGTTAACACCATTAATGGAAGATGAAGCACACAAGTAAAGCATGGCAAAAAAAAAAAGAAAAAAAAAAACATGAAGTGAGAAAGAAGAAAAGGGTCGGGAAAACAAAACACTGACAAACAGTCTTTCACACAAAGCGTTAACAAAAGTCTCCACGCTACACTTTCTCACCTCCAGGAAAAGAGAGGGGCAAGCACTCGCATGGAGAGGTTGACAAACACAAGGATGAGCGCACACACACACACACACACACACACAGTGGCAATGAAAAAAATAAAATGCCTGAATACGCTCTCGAAAGAAACTGAAGTACTTGGTAAATTTTCTCTCTCTCTCTCTCTCTCTCTCTCTCAAAATTCCACTTAATGTTACTATCACTTACCCTCTTACTAGTGTTTTTCTGAATAATTTTAAAATGTAGTTTTTCATGCGCATATGCTTATGAGAATCACAGTTCATAGGATAAGTCTCAAACTGATTCCCTGCCTTCCGTCTTTCATGTCTATTGAAAGGAAATAGAGGTCATTGCTTTTTAGTCTCTCGTAGAATGTCCGATATAGATGATCACTAACGCACTAAATGGTTTTTTTTTTTTTTTCGTCTTTTATGTACTAACCTAAAAAATACGATATTTCCTACTTATTTTATACTAGTATATAAAATGCAACATGAAATTTATATTTCATGATGAAAGAAACCATGACTTTTTAGTTTTCTGAGAAGAAAACTATTTTGCCGGCTTTGTCTGCCCGCTCACATTTTTTACTGTCCGCACTTTTTCGGTCCCCCCCCCCTCAGAGCCTAAAAACTACTGAGGCTAGAGGGCTGCAAATTGGTATGTTGATCATCCACCCTCCAATCATCAAACATACCAAATTGCAGCCCTTTAGCCTCGGTAGTTTTTATTTTATTTAAGATTAAAGTAAGTCATAATCGTACGTCTGGCAACAATATAAGCCAGACCCCCACAAGGGCGTGATTAAAGTTTCATGGGCCGCCGCTCATACAGCATTATACCGAGACCACCGAAAGATAGATCTATTTTCGGTGGCCTTGATTATACCCTGTGCAGAAAACTCGACTGGGCCACATTTTTTACCTGTATTTTTTTTTTCTTTATTACAGTCTCAATATTGAATCTCGTGCTCTAAGAGAGTTTAATAAAGACTATGCATTTATACTCTGACTGCAGTGCTATTAAATTCAATGTTTTAAGGTGATAAAGTAGGTCTTGTGTGCAATCTGGCGTAAGACTGTGCTAAACCAAAACTTAATTTCTGGCTTTGATCATCGTTAAAAATATAAATGAGACGCTATTAAACTCTGCAATCGATAAGTAATGTACTTGTCTGCCACTACCAGAGGCGGGTTAACTACATGTGAGCGAATGTTATGTTCTTTCTGAATTGCAGTTTTGCAGCAATATCTTCTTTTACTTCCAGCACCTTTATTTTCCAATTGAGAGACGTTTCATTTCATAATATATATATATATATATATATATATATATATATATATATATATATATATATATGTGTGTGTGTATTATATATATATATATATATATATATATATATATAGGTCCTTGTCTCTGTATATCTTTAGTTGCTGTAACCATGTCTTGGTAATAAGACGAAAGTACTTAGCATTTCCAGTGTTTCAATTTTCCTTCATGGCTGTAACTTTGTTTGTATGATCATCACTTTTTTAATTTTTTGTGATTTGAAATCAAACTTATATATATATATATATATATATATATATATATATATATATATATATATATATATATATAATCATGAAGCTACAAATGTCGCTTAATATCAAATCCACGCTGCCTCGGGAATATCCCCGATGGGGAATTATCACCGAAGGGGAATTTATAAGTGATAAATGGACGGGCACTGCCGAGTCTCGATCCCACGACACAGATGCGTATCCAGCAACTCCAGTCGACGTTGCCATCGGGGATATTCCCGAGGCAGCGTGGATTTGATATTAAGCGACATTTGTAGCTCCATGATTGTATATAAATCACGTTGTGATAAAATGTCATATATATATATATAATATATATATATATATATATATATATATATATATATATGCGTATGTATGTATTATATATATATATACATATGTGTGTGTGTGTGTGTGCTTATATACCTACATTTTCCCGAGAAAGCACTATACATCTGGACATCGACTTCCTTCTCTCTTTCCCCTAAAACATTCCCATTCCTTTGAAATAATCTTTCCGCTGCGAATCAAACTTTGCATTTGAATATCACATGATACCTAATGACGTCAGAAAAAATTCTCTTTCATTTATTTACCAATTAATTTTCTCGTTCTGCAATAGTGGTAATTGGAAGTTGATTAGTTTTCCTGCTATCTGGGCTTTTAAAGGCAACGAGAAAGGGTTCACCCCCCAAAAAAATTAATCGGCATAGAGGTTTTACTGGTGCCAGATATATATGTATATATATATATATATATATATATATATATATATATATATATATATATATATATATATACTTGTGTTTGTACAGTATATATACATAAATATATGTATATATATATATATGTGTGTGTGTGTGTGTGTGTGTGTGTGTTCATACATATATATATATATATATATATATATATATATATATATATATATATATATATATATATATATATACATATATGTATGTATATATATATATATATATATATATATATATATATATATATATATATATATATATATATATACATACATGTATATATATATATATATATATATATATATATATATAATTATATATATGTATATATATACATATACGTATACACACACACACACACACACATATATATATATATATATATATATATATATATATATATATGTATGTATGTATGTACTCGTATATGTTATATAGCGTATTTGATATTCAAGCATTAATTCCTGAATAAGAAAACTAATATAATCCGTATTTTTCTGACTCACGTTTTCAGTTTAAACAAAAATATAATAACACGGATGTTCAGCTGCGTCTCGATTTGTAATTCATATTGAGGTTTATAAATAAACAGGTTCGTGATTGTATCTGTAAAGGTATGTTTAAAAGCAAGGCAGAAATATTACCGCGATTCCTTCTATTTATTTTTCCATCAGGGTCGCGTGAATGTACCTCATAAGCGGCAAGAAAAATATAAACCACAGCTTGTTAACTTTCATATGGATGAAGTTGCTCAGACATGAAATCGGAAAATATAAAACCAGAATTTCTTTCATGACATTGAAAATTTTTAATCTTATATACATGTAAATATACATATATATATGTGTATGCATGCATGTATGTATACATACATACATATATATATTTATATATATAATTTGTATATATATATATATATATATATATATATATATATATATATAATAGTGTAACATTGTCCCAGATATAATTGATGTTAAAATGCTGTGTTTGAAATTATTTCCGCCTTCTCGAATTCTCCTTTCTGCACACAAAGTTACACATTTCCTCTGATATATGTCTATAGCATACAAAACCTAAAAAAGAAAATAATTAGCAACTTCCTGAATATATTTGTTTAATTGGACCGCAGCTAGCTTGGAGATTTGCACTCAAATATCTTTTCAAAGAACACTTCAAAAGTAATTGATTCAAGTTACACACTGGAATTGCTCTCCTGGAACGGGGCGCAGACGGACAGACAGACAGTCAGACAGATACATCTGGTTTTCGAACCTAATCCACTTACAGATTCCACAGCGAGGAGACAGGGATATGCATTACTTTCGGAGAGCTGATAGGATATTCCTTGAGCCAGCTAGGAAATAGGATCTCTCTCTCTCTCTCTCTCTCTCTCTCTCTCTCTCTCTCTCTCTCTCTCTCTCTCTCTCTCTCTCTCTCTCTCTCTCTGATTGTCTATGATTTTTCCTTTATGAAATTTATTGGCTTGCGTAATTCTATGGCAGAATTTAACATTAAAGTAAATAACTTAAAATGCTCCCCACCTCCACAACCTACCTTTTGCCTTATATCTTACCTTGCTGAAAGCAAGGTGAGTTCCGTTAATTACAACAGCCAGGGCATTTTCACTTCCTCCGATTTTAATCTACAGCAAGAAACGGGATTAAGATCAGTTTTTTTCTGCTATTTAAACAGCAAGAGACTCAGAATTGCCATTTATATCGCTTGTGGGTATGTTACTTTGTTTGCATTATTTTGATATATTTTTGTCTTAGGACATCATAATGTATAACATGTAATGTAGAGTGTGATAGCAATTCTTACTCTGTGTTTTTTCTATAAATTCCTAAACTAGATGACTCAAGTTTTGGTGCTGTCTTACCCTGAGTTGTTTAAATCCTAGAAATGTATTGCCTTTGAATGAATAAAATCTTCCATAGGAGTTCCTTCTTGATAATTAACTGCTAGTTCTCATTATCAGTAGCTGATAGTTGTCACAGCCAAGGAAAGTAAGTCACGAGATAAGTTATGAATAAAATGGATTTTTATTTTGATTTATCAAAATCTCCTCTAGACGAAAATTACGAATCATGGTGTTTTATTTAACACAAGGCCAAGAGAGAGAAGGTCTACCCAACTGGGTGGAGTCGCCTCCCACCTGGGGTAACTACGTAGGCGATGACGTATCGTAGAGGTACCTGCTCATTACGGCAATTCACATGCTGACGCAATAAGGAGGTAGACAAAGCTCCGCCTACATGGGGGATTTGGGGCGAAGTAAGCAGACCTTCTCTTTCCCTTGGCCTTGATTTAACAGACAGTTTGGTGTCCACAGGGTTTTCGTTATTGAACAGGTAAGAATAGGATGGTGTGGTTACTGTTCACTAAATGGTGAGATGGTCCGTCATTCCACCTAACTTAGTTTAAAATGCTATTGCTGTAGTTCCAGGACTTTCATGGCAAGATCAGCGTTCAGATGATGAATTTTAACAGTATTGCTGTTTGTTTTACCAGTTTAGTTCAGAAATCACGATGCTATTCCTTTGAGAGCAGGGTGGGGTAATTATTAAGGTAAATAATATTCATTATTAGGAACATAGCTGTTAACACATTGAATTATAGATCCCTTTATCTATATTATGAAAACGGTGATTTGAAACCCGTACCCATTGACAGAGTTGAATCAACAATTCAGAACAGAATATTTTAAACATTCCCATACCAGATTTGTCATTCTCACAGATCAATACTGGCTATACGACTCCCAAATGTGTTCCCGTGTGATTTTTATAAACACCCCTTGCCCGCTATTTGTTTTGATTCACTGATGAAAATAAAAGAGTTGAAAGAATTGAAAAAAAGAAAATTATAAAAACCATGCTGCTATTAACTTTAAATATATATATATATATATATATATATATATATATATATATATATATATATATATATATATACTGTATATATATTATATATACATATATATATATACAAACATACATACATATATACAAATATATATACATATATATATACACATATGTATATATAATACATATATATATATATATGTATGTATAAATATGTATATATAAAGTATATATAAATATAAAGTACAGTATATATAAACCACCTTTCTTTGAAACAAACAAAAAAGCGTTGAAAGGAAAAACAAAATCGTTTTATTTCAGGACGCATGGTTAAGTATTCTTACTCAGGCAAGAGATCAATATTGCAGGTAAGGGCAGAGCCGTTTTAGGCAGGTATGAAAAATCCTCGAGAAGCCAGTAAACTTCTTAAAGCTTCGAGGCTGTTTCGAGGAAACCTGCGCATTCACTGGTTGCATCGTGCCTGAGCTGCGGGATGTCGGAGATATATCGAAGTTACACTTTCACTTGTGTGTGTGTGTGTGTTTGTGTGTGTATAACAATATATATAGGTGTATATATACGTATATATGTATGTATGTATGTATGTATGTATGTATATATATATATATATATATATATATATATATATATATACATACATACATACATACATACATATATATATATATATAGATATAGATTATATATATATATATATAAATATATCTATATGTATACATATATAGATAGGTAGATAGATATATGTATATTTATAGATATAGATATATATATAGATATACTGTACATATGTGTATATATAGATGTATATGCATATATATATATATATATATATATATATATATGTGTGTGTATACCGTATATATAATATATATACAGTATATATAATTTTTATTCAATTCAAAAACGAACTTGAACGATACAATCTGTTATATTCGAAAGAAAGAATGTAGAAAGAGAGAGAGAGAGTTTGAGGAGGGTATCCACTCTGTCCTATTTTTATACCACTTTGATTTTATCTTTGGAAGCCGATGATCCTAGCCACCAGTATCAGGGCTCACAGTTCCCTGCGTTATTCATAAATATCAGGGGACCATGCCTTGAATTCTCTATGTTTGTGTAAATGAGGGCGTGATTCACCTTCTCTTATAATACCTTTTGACGTGACAAACATTCCATCAGGTACAAACAGCCATCTTCTTTTTCCTTCGGTAACCATCTTCTCCCATTGACTCCCATTCCGTCCTGTATGGAAGACAGAGCTACCTTGAGAGTGTCTCCGCTCACGAACAAAAGAACAGCCCTTAACGTAAGGGCTTTCGGCCTCTGATAGTTTGGTTGATAATAGATTTGAAAGACGAGGGACCTCGGGACTATTGGGTACAGTTACCAAATCGTCGCTGTAAGATTTTTTGTGTAGGTTCTTTGTTTATTCTGATAAATTTCCCATATTCGTTTCCACGAAGTGAACAGTTCAGAAGGTCGGCAATTTTTAAAATTTAGGGCGACTTACTTAACCTCAGTATAGAAAATCTATTGTTAGATCCTAATCAACTTCTCTCGATGTATTTTTGCTATTTAGTTTTCTGTAAAAGAAAACTATTGTGCCGGCTCTGTCTGTCCGTCCGCACTTTTTTCTGTCCGCACGTTCTCTGTCCGCCCTCAGCTCTTAAAAACTATTGAGGCTAGAGGGCTGCAAATTGGTATGTTGATCATCCACCCTCCAATCATCGAACATAACAAATTGCAGTCCTGTAGCCTCCGTAATTTTTACTTTATTTAAGGTTCAAGTTAGCCATAATCGTGCTTCTGGCAACGATATCAAGTACGCCACCACCTGGCGGTGGTTAAAGTTTTATGGGCCGCAGCTCATACAGTATTACATCGAAAAATAGATCTATTTTCGGTGGCTTTGATTATACGATGTACAGAAAATTCGATTGCGCCAAAGAAACTTCGGCGCATTTTTTACTGGTTATTCATTTTACAAGACCATGTTGAACTCTTATCGCCTCAACAAAGGCTCTGCCTCCTCCCACAATCCAACCTACGCATACACAAAACCGCTCGCTTGTCTAACGAAGACTCTCGGGTTTCGTGAACAATAAAAAAAAAACACTTACGGAAGGATTAATATTTCCTTTATGTAAAAATTCCTATTTGTACAGGAGATTTATAGACGAATATTCGTAGATCGCAATGCTTTTGTTTTTGTGTTTGACCTTATGTCTTTTTCTCTTGAGAGGGAGTTGAGAATACATATACGTGTATGTATATATATATATATATATATATGTGTGTGTGTGTGTGTGTGTATGTGTGTGTGTATTTGTAATATCTACATACGTGTATATACAGACATATATTTTTTTTATTTACTACTAAACCTTTTTCCGAGGGCCATTCAGTTCCACGGTGGCTTACCCGAGGGCCGCGTTTAGAATCCTTATTGGCCACCTACCGCATTACTAGACAACTTCACCAAAACTACTTATTTCCAGTTATTTAAAAAAAATTAAAGATGTATCTAATGAATCTGTTTAGCAAAGATTTGTAGTCATATAATGCACTCTCCTGCTTTAACTATAAATAAAGTTAGTTCAAGTTTTCTAAATATGACAGCTAGATTATCCTCGTGTTTAATGTCGATCACTATCAAAACGACTGGTTTTATGCAGCGTACATCTGTACTAAAAGGAAATTTGGGTTTGGCGTGTTGCTCCCCAAAACAAAAACGAAAAAGATATCTTTTTTCCTTTATTGGCGAAAGGGAAAGGCGGGGGGTGGGGAGATAGTCCTTCATGCCTATGGTGTGTAACAATTTTTATGGAAAGCGTTTTCCAAAAATGCATTCTCGTTGGTCTGCCCCCTGTTATGGATTGAAAGCTTCATTCCAAAGAATGGTCGCCATTAGAGGCAAATGGAATAGACTATCGAGATGTCAGATTTTTCTTTCTTCGGAATATTAATATGTGCGCTATTTTACCCAGATACGTGTCATTTTTATCCGGACCTACAGCGTGGCTCATATTTTTCTTTATATATGCAAATGAGGAGAGGCGTTTGCAATTATATTAACTATAATCTCTGGTGAAAGTACTTGCTCTGAGCTACATGCATAAGCCAGTTGCATAAATCACATACATATTTTCTCGCAATGCCCAAAGTTCATGTCCATAAAAAAAATATTTACTGAGAGTTGGAATTAAAGGTAGATTTTCAGAACGGGAAACAATTACTCCTAGTTTGTGTGAGTTACGAAAACAGTCTCATTTTTGCCACGCCATTTCATCCTAGTGTAGGAGTTATGAAAGCTAGCTCCGGTGAGTAAATCCTTTACGACTGACAACTAGATAATTATAATATAGTGGATGGAATAGAGGATCCTCTCGTTTTTCCATGTTTTTCGTATCAGAAGAAAAAACAAAACTTCAAAGACCGGTAATCTCCTTCAATTCTCTGCTTCTCTGCTAAGGAATATTTCTTTTTAAAGGAACTCTCTCCTCCTGTTCTTATTCTGATAATAAGGACATTCTTATAGCAATATAATATTGCCGTCTCCTGCAGGATTCGGTATGAGACAGTAATTTGGAAAACGTGAGAGCGGTTCTCTGTTATTATAATACATATTAATTGAAACAAAAATAAAATGAAAATTATGCAGCAAGTCGTGATGGGAATTCCTTGAAAACTCATGATCAAGTGACAGTCACATTGTACTCGTAGTACCTGCTCTTTATCAGCATCCAAGTTTTATATCATAAATTATTCTGGTTCGTGGTTATGTACGTCTCTAGAAGAAAGAGCCCGTGCGAGGACATTGCCGGCATAGTCTAACAATAACAACAGGTACTTAGTTCCTTCAATAAGGCTTGCAGAGTATGTGTTTTTTGTTAAGCTATTGTTTTTTTTTTTTGGGGGGGGGGATTGGGTAAGGTGTGTTTAAATGGGTACGTAGTCCTGGTGAACAAAGTGACGTTGTTGGAGATTCATATCTAAAAAAGTAAAAAATGCGTCGAAGTTTCCTCACCGCAGTCGAGTTTTCTGTACAGTGAATAATGCTGTTTGAAATTCTCAGCCATGGCCCATGAAACTTTCAGCCGGTCGTGGTGGCCTGCGTTGCTGCGCTGCCAGACACACGATCATGGCTAACTTTAACCTTAAATAAAATCAAAACTGCTGAGGCTAGAGGGCTGCAATTTGGTATGTTTGATGATTGGAGGATGGATGATCAACATTCCAATTTGCAGCCCTCTAGCCTCAGATCTGAGGGCGGATAGAAAAAGTGCGGATGGACAGACAAAGCATTCTCAACAGTCTTCTTTTGCAGAAAACTAAAAAGTAATGCACTTATGAGTTAATAAATGTGGGGGATAAAAGTCGAGTTTGAATGCAATGATTTAAAATGCATATATTTTGCCGATATTTTGATACACACTTCATTTTTCCTTTTCATTATTTTCGACGACAGCTGGATAATACTGTATGTTGATCCATCTGATGTTTTATTTTTTATTTTTTTGTCACAGCGAGAAACAATAGTTTTTTTTATGTAGCTTTCAAAGGTCAAACGTTGGTAGATTTTACATTTATTGCTTTTATTGATTTCGTCCCCTTAATCGAGTATCTGTATCATACAGTGTCTGTCATGAGTAATATTAAGGCTTTGTTATGTAATTTTTATATTAATGGTAATAAAGTTTAATTTCCTAATACCTCCCAGGAAAACATACACACACACACACACACACACAGATATTCACAAAAATTAAATAACCATGTCAGGTGAAATATAAGATTTTATTTTCAGATAATAACTGCATAAATATCAGATTGGCTATAGATATTCCCTTCATTTTATCACATACTTTGATCTTTTATGCCCTCAGTTCTTGAATGCTTAAAAAAAGGTAATATAAAACCATACAAATCCTGAATAACAACGTAGTGGAGAAACTGTGCCCTGAATACTAACGCCTGTAGTTATCACTCGTAATTTGCTGTAATTCGTTCAATACTGATCGAGATCCGGTGGTGGGTTAACGGAAGATGATCGAATATTTAGATTCTAACAAGAAAATGAATTATGAATTGATCGTAGCTCGTGTCGCGCAAGATTCCCAATGCTGCAACATATGGAATAAGGAATGTCACTTGTCTGAAATGTATTGGAAGAGCAAATAAGGGAGAGAAGGAGGTGCAGGCCTTAGAAAAGGGGACATTTTTTGTTACCTTTGGCGACACACTGGACTGTGAAGTAGGTATCAAGATGGGAAAAAAGGTTAAAAAACGTACCAGCAGAATGAATGAAGTGGAAAGATATTGCTAGGTTGCTGGCAAGGATGAGTCTCCCATAAGTAAACTGAGGAGCAATTTTATTGCACGAAATATATACCTGTATTGTTCAAGCAGCAAAGACACTGTTACTTATAAAAAAAATAATTGAATCATGAAAGAGGTGATAAAAAATACATACGTTCACGGTTGGTGCGTAGAGAGAAGCAGTGTGTAGCATTCGGAAAGTCACTGAACGCAGGCCAATGTGAAAAATCGGAAAATAAAGTGGATAGGACATAACTAGACGCCTAGGCCAGGTAAGAGCTCATGACATCGAAAGAGCTCCTTTAACATGTAGCCCTTTGAATAAGAGATGTTGAATAAAAAGGATGGTGATAGCGATGATGAGCAAGCTTAACTATGTTCAACAGTATATTGGCGATATACAGATCAGCACAGAGATAGCTATATCATGGTTTCAGGAGTCATACAGAGAACACCTTTCTTGCGTAGCGTCAGTGCAAGACTCCCCCCTGAGAATTCTTTTATAGGAACTCTTATATAAAACAAAGTTAAGAAAATATTCCGATGGAGTTAAGGATATTGTATATTAAATACAAATGACTTTCGTTTGTATACAATATGTAAAATTCCACCAGACATTTATTCAAGAGTTTTTGAAGACAGAATCATATGAAAACATGTAGCAATTATGACAACTGAATACGGACACATAACATACACACACACATATGTATGCATATATGCATATATACACATACATACACACATATACATACATATATATATATATATATATATATATATATATATATATATATATATATATATATATATATTGTTAAGTGGGAAACCACTTCCAAAGCAAACCCAAACCTCCAAACTGCCTTGCACCCCAAAATAACGTAATTTCGTACTGATAACTAACTGAGGAGGGCGTGAGAAACTCGGCCCCTATGTAAATTCCTCTCCAGGCTCCCCTTTTTGGTGCATCTGTTTATCTTTTCTAAAGACCTGGTTAATGCTTGAATTACTTCTTTTCGGATAAAAGGCGAATGGAGACGAAGCCTGCCGAAAATCCGCCAGAAAGGTTGAGTTCCCCATAAAAACTGGCGAACATGGATTGCCAGAAGTCACCAGGATTTGGGGAAGATCCTAACATAGAAAACGAGGTGACTGAAGAGCCATCTTGAGATCCCAGTGACCTCTGGGAGGAGCAGGAAAATAAGCCCCCCGAGGTCATATAAGGTGAGAAACAGCAGTCATCGTTCTTAGAAACACCTCATTAGCAGACCCACACACTACCCCTGGCATGCTCCTTATGTGGCTAACCCCTCCACGTGGTCACCTTTCGACCACCCAGTCGCATTACCTGTGCATTTTCCCATTAAACTCACCCTTCTAGAACTGGTAAAATTCGACGAGGCCCTCCGTTGCTCCGTTATAAGGCAACGTCCTAACTAGAGGTTTTTTCAACAGCCATGTATCTTTAATCTCCCATTGCGCTCTCATTTTCTTTTCTGAAGTGCGATTTATCACAAAGACCTGACTCACTTAGCTCAGCGTGAATTTTAATGCAAGCATATCGTACCAGAATAGAGTTATCATGGCACCCATCTGTGCAGCCCTCGATTCGCCCGAGATCGTTAAAATTATTCTTGTGTAACCGCTGGCATTATCAAATTGCAGACGGTACATCGGCTGTGGAAACATCAACTTGTCTTGTGCTTCTTGCAGTGAAAAGGCCACTGCGATCAATTCTTCTGTATCCCTTTCAAGAGGATTAATCATAGACTCTTCAATTTCTAACAGTGATAGCATAACTAACCACGTGGCAGCCCCTGTTGTATCTGCCTGTCATTCCCCAGTCTTCTGATGGACGTGATTAATTGTAAATATATTCCATTTAAAGTAAACTTAAGTGTTTATCCGCAAGAGTCCCTTGTTGAAGTACGGCCCTTAGCCCAACTGTTTTTTCTATTAAGGTTTCTGCCTGACCTAGCAATTGCAGTCAGAATTTCAAGGTTCTAGTAAGCCCCCTGTTCACGAGCTAGACCCCAGATTGGACCCCTGAGCAAGGAAAACAGTAAGTAGGCCAGGTAAGAACTTTAAATATATATATATATATATATATATATATATATATATATATATATATATATATATATATATATATATATATATATATATACAGTATATGTATGTATATATATATGTGTGTGTGTATTACATATATATATATATATATATATATATATATATATATATATATATATATATATATATATATATATATATATATATATATATATATATATATATATATATATATATATATATATATATATATATATATATATATATATATATATATATTATTGTGTGTATATATACTGTATATACTGTTAACGCTAGTGCAGAGCGCTCCTTCTATACAAGCCCTAAGTAAAGTAAAGTATATATATATATATATATATATATATATATATATACAGTATATGTATGTATATATATATATGTGTGTATTACATATATATATACATATATATATATATATATATATATATATATATATATATATATATATATATATATATATATATATATTGTGTGTATATATATACTGTTAACGCTGGTGCAGAGGCGCTCCTTCTATACAAGCCCTAAGTAAAGTATAAATGCTTCGTATTCATTAAAGTTACTATACTCATGCATGATTACAGTATCATTATTAGATATGGAAATTTAATGAAACCAGCACTTGTCGAATTGAAATTAGATTTCCAAATGCAAACCCATTTCATTCAATTTATCTTGCATGGTTGTTCGTGTTTCTATGTATGTGTTCCATTAAGCAGGTCTGAAATAGAAACGATATTGTTATTTTTTTTATTATTTCGGGGGACAATATTCTTTTTCAGCATGAGTAATTATTAAATAGTACCATACTGGAAATTAGTTTTTTTTAACTTTCTACATTAATAGTAATTATTCCTAAAATACTGGCATTTGGCTTAAAATTTTACTTGCTGTATAAGCTGCTTCATTTCAGTAATGTCGTAGAGGTTTTATATAAGACATTTCTACATTTCATGTGCATTATTATAACCCTAGCCACACAAAAATAACATGATTCTAAATTAAAATGTTCTGGAGTCTTTTATTGCAAGGTAATTTGAAGACAGATTTGATTTAGTATAAGAAATTTTATCAAGTGTCAGTTAGTTACTGTAACTATCCTTATGAATTTAATTGAATTGAATATAGAATTTAGGCCAAAGGCCAAGCACTGGGACCTATGAGGTCATTCAGCGCTGAAATGGAAATTGACAGTAAAAGGTTTGAAAGGTGTAACAGGAGGAAAACCTCGCAGTTGCAACATGAATCAATTGTTGGGAGAGGGTGAAAAGTAAGATGGAAGAGAGCATATAAAAGGAGGCACAGTAAAAGGATCGGGAGGGGTTGCAGCTAGGGCCCGAAGGCAGGCTGCAAAGAACCTTAAGTAATGCCTACAGTGCACCGCATGAGGTGCACTGATGGCACTAACCCCCTACGGAGTTAACTGCCTGTATGGATTTATTTAAAATCCTCCAAATTTGTAGTATTGCCTAAAGGTACTACCCCAGTTTTCCAAGAATTATTTTCACTCTGCAAAACAAAGCAACCTGTATTCCAAAAGCACCTAACACTAACAGTGCTAGCCAGTGCTCAAATTTTAAATGTCACCTAGCGTTCTCGAATCATTTTGGAACAAAAGTGAATCAAGAAACGATCTCGAATCACTTTAACACAAAATTGAATCAAGAAACGATCTCGAATCATTTTGGAGCAAACGTGAATCAAGAAACGATCTCGAAATTTTTTGACAGAAAATTGAATCAAGAAACGATCTCGAAACATTTTGACACAAAACTGAATCAAGAAATAATCTCGAAACATTTTGGAACAAAATTGAATCAAGAAACGATCTCGAAACATTTTGACGCAAAACTGAATCAAGAAACGATCTCGAAACATTTTTGACACAAAATTGAATCAAGACACGATCTTGAATCATTTTGGTACAAAATTGAATCAAGAAACGACCTCGAAACATTTTCACACAAAATTGAATCAAGAAACGATCTCGAAACTTTTTGACAGGAAATTGAATCAAGAAAAGATCCCGAAACATTTTGGAACAAAAGTGAATCAAGAAATGATCTCGAACAATTTTTGACACAAAATTGAATCAAGACACGATCTTGAATCATTTTGGAATAAAATTGAATCAAGAAACGATCTCGAAACATTGTGACAAAAAATTGAATCAGCAAACTATCTCGAATCATATTGGAACAAAATTGAATCAAGAAACGGCCTCGAAACATTTTGACAAAATTGAATCAAGAAACGATCTCGAAACATTTTGACACAAAATTGAATCAAGAACGATCTCGAAACATTTTGACACAAAATTGAATCAAGAACGATCTCGAAACATTTTGACACAAAATTGAATCAAGAACGATCTCGAAACATTTCGACACAAAATTGAATCAAGAAACAATCTCGAAACATTTTGACACAAAATTGAATCAAGAAAAATCTCGAAACATTTTGACACAAAATTGAATCAAGAAACGATCTCGAAACATTTTGACACAAAATTGAATCAAGAAACGGTCTCGAAACATTTTGACACAAAATTGAATCAAGAACGATCTCGAAACATTTCGACACAAAATTGAATCAAGAAACAATCTCGAAACATTTTGACACAAAATTGAATCAAGAAAAATCTCGAAACATTTTGACACAAAATTGAATCAAGAAACGATCTCGAAACATTTTGACACAAAATTGAATCAAGAAACGGTCTCGAAACATTTTGACACAAAATTGAATCAAGATTCCTCTTTCCTCTGAGCCATAGTGATAATTGGTTACTCCGCGAAAAATGCATGTTTACCCAAAAGCTTCATTTGTATTGAATGAAGGGCGGGAAGGATAGAATTATGGAAAGGGAAGATACAGTGTTTGTTTAAGTAGAGTAGCTTTCATCAGGATTTTAGATTTCAATTATTCATTCAGGTGGAAAATGTTACTGGATGAAAAAATAGTTTTGCAATGTATATTTTGAAAACTGATTTGATGAGCTCAGAGCCAATGACATAAGGTAAACATAGGATGTTCTAAAGTAATTTATTCCGAACACAGCTATCTAAAATATCAGCTGGATACCACGATCCCTTCTTTTTTCCCAGTGTTGTGTAAACCAAATTCTACGGTATATATCATAGTCTGGTACCAGTTCCTTCAAACTGTTTCTACGGAGACATCCCCTTCTCTTGCATTACGCAATCAACCACTTCCATTCATGTCGTTGCCGTTGAATCATGCCTTCATATTTCTCGATCCATTAATTCATTCTCAAATTTATCTTTCCCCGTCTCTCAACTCTGACCTTGAGAGACTATTTGAACAAGGATCCTGAACATAGCTTCTATTTGTATCTCTGAGTACACAGCCAACAAATATCTCAATCCTGTTTAATGGAAATGTAATCAAGCCTCCAACATATCTCAGCATCTGGGCGTTCAGTTTACTTTTCTTGGAAACATCACGCACTTCAAATTTTGTTAAATATGTTCCGAAAACATTCGATATTTGTGATACATATTTTTGAACTCTTCTCTCGAAATAGCTGAGTCTAGGAAGTTTGAAAAAAATATATTGTATACCGTGCTCTTTTCTCCCTCTTCTTCGGAAGGAAGTGTCTCCATCGTCAGTTTTCCGATTAGCTAAAAGAATGACTCGCTCCTTGTATCACATTAATACGTCACCGCTAATTCTCACTTCTATACCTTTCCGTGAATGAAATTAGTATGAACACTGCGCTCACTTTCGCCTAAAGAAAGGGAAAACACTCGTAAATATGGGGAGGACGGGAGATATGTGGAATATATTCATGTCTGTGCATCAGTCTAGCTTTCTTTCTATCAATCTATCTATTTATCCATACGAATATATTTATACGTTATATATATATATATATATATATATATATATATATATATATATATATATATATATATATATATATATATATATATATATATATATATACAGTATATATATATATATATATAATATATAT
>NC_089790.1:23412500-23510000 GCF_040412425.1 Macrobrachium rosenbergii
CCCCCCACACGTAAAAGATTGTGTAAACGTAGAGAGGGATAGGAAAAGAGAGAGAGAGAGAGAGAGAGAGACTTTTCTCATAGCTCAACAACTCAGCAGAAAAGATTCTTTTTTTTATGCATCAGTTACAACAAAGGATCAAAATTTAAGATAAAAATTAAAAGTGTTGTTATTTAAATTTTTGTCTGTATATTATTACTGAACAGTTTTTCTTAACACTTAGAAAATGTTATACAGCGATCTAAAGAGGCTTTGATCTTTCTAAAGAATCTTCTAGGAGGAGAATTCCCTTGTGTGGAAAGAGATGGATTTGTTCAACATAGCATCGAAAATAAAAGAACGTAAAACTGAAAATGAAAATCTCAGTAGAAATAAAAGTAAGCAGGTAACTGTCAGCATTTATTCAGATGATAAATAAACATTTCCATGCGTTTTGTTTTTAAAGGTTCTTCCTCTGATAGTAAATCTTATTTGGCAGACAATTCGCATTTGGAATAACTCATAAAATATTCCCTTCATTGCCGGGATAAGCGGAGAAATATAAGAGAAAGAAATAAAGGATAGAGAACGCTAAAAAATAAAAAAGCTTTCAAAAAGATTGGGAAAAACAAAACATGATACAGGACGCTACACAAAATTAAAAAAAAAAAAAAACTTTTTTCAAAAAGAACGAAGATAATCATCCTACCACAACTCTATTTACCGAAGCCAACTTGAGCAGAGGCACGAGAAGCCGAGTGAAGGTCTTTTGTAAAGGCCAGATAACTTTTTCGAGGCATCTTTTCTCTCCTGCCGCGGGCCCGGCCCTTCTTAATCTACTCACTTTGGCGAGGATCTGACAAGCCAATAAATCTAGCGGGAGGCCAAAGATTTTCGCCCGAGACGGAAGCAAACAAGGACCACAGGGAGAAGGTTCATGCCGGAATATTTCGGAAGGAGTTGAGGTGCTAATTTTTAGTTTTCTGTGAGAGAAAACTATTCTACCGGCTTTGTCTGTCCGTCCGCGCTTTATTCTGTCCGTACTTTATCCTGTCCGCACTTTATTCTGTCCGCACTTTTTCTGTCCGCCCACAGCTCTTAAAAACTACTGAGGCCAGAGGGCTGCAAATTCGTATGTTGGTATCCACCCTTCATTCATCAAACATACCAAACTGCAGCCATCTAGCCTCAGTAGTTTTTTTTATTTTATATAAGGTTAAAGTTAGCCAAAATCGTGCTTCTGGCAATGATATAGGACAGGGCACCACCTGGCCGTGGTTAAAGTTTCATGGGCCGCGGCTCATACAGTATTACACCGAGACCACCGAAAGATAGATTTATTTTCGGTGGCCTTGATTATAAGCTGTACAGAAAACTCGATTGCGCCGAAGAAACTTCGGCGCATATTTTACTTGTTTTTCTCTCTTTCTCTTTCTTGGCGATATTGGAATTCATATTCATCGCGCATTTTATAATCAGATTTCCCAGTTATTAGAAATTGCGTTCTCTAGCAAATATGTTTGATAATACAATGAACAATGAAACACTTCAGTACTTTCTTTATACTAGTAAACCTTTTTTACGCCTATGATTGCTCTATTTGACATCCTATCTGCGAGACTTACTATGTCTATCTTTTAACTGTAATCTTAAATATAAATATAAGAAAGAGCAAAATTGTTAGCAAATATATGTATATATATATATGTGTGTGTGTGTGCGATCGCTCGCGTTTGTGTGTGTATATATACATACGTATGCATATACGTGCATACATAATAGTCTATGTGCGTTGCTATAAAAGGAAAACTTACGAGTTTTCCTATAAACTTATTAAAGCACAATTTTCTGTATTCCCTACTGTCTCGTCCTTCATTCCTTGCACAGAAAGAAGTTATCACAGTTTACCCCAGACCACATTTTTCCACTCTCTGGCCTATTCATCAGGCCTACGTGCCTCCACATTTCATTCATTTTCATTCCTCTACATTTCAGACATATTTCGCAAGTTATTCATCTCAGCAACTCCACTCTCAAAGCTTACAAATCGCACTCCTGAAGAGGAGTAGGTTCGACAGTCTCTTCATACATTCTTGGCCTAGGTTCCATGGGCATTCCTCTTCTCTATCAGTTCTTCGTTTGGTCAGTGCTGCCTTATTTGCTTCACCCTGTCTTCATAAAACCAATATCTGTTACTCTGTTCGCAGATGCCTTTATCCTTCTTGTTTACCATCTAAACCCTCTACTTGCCAAGTCACGAGAGCTTTCAGACTCTTTTTCTAGTTTCAGAAGTTTTTCTTTACTTCCCACATTCAGTACGTTATCATCTGCAAATATCTCCCACTCCATACTCTGTACATTATCCTTGTCCTCGTCAAACAGTGTGGCACCTAAGTCTACTGTCCTTTGCATCATTTATTCTAAGATTCCTTTATTCGTTAATTTTCTCTGTATATGTGCTTCTTTCCAGAGCAACTTTTGTACCCTCATTAAGCATCAACTTAAGTTTGCTAAAACTTTTACAGTTGTTTAAGGCCTAAAACTTGCATTCTATATATTGTTTGACTGTCATGCAGAAAGAAGGATAGCCAGTTATATAATTACAATTAGGAATTTTGTCCATAGAAACATCTGTATCTGATATTACTTAATAGATTATTCTGTGCCTTAGCTATACATTTTTGAAAACATATGAAACACTGCGGTTTCACGTGGCAACATACTCGTACCTGTATGTTATATATACTGACAGAGATTAAGCAGAACTACTAGGAGTATTAATTTCAGCCTGCTGAGCTCACATTACTCCATCAAGAAAAATGTTAGTATTTGTGATCGTAATCTTATTTTATAACTGAGTGAGAGTTTGAGAAGCTCGCTAGCTCTCAATCGATATTCACTTCTGGCGCTGAAGAAAGCTAATTGCGTAAACCTTTGTTATCTCTCGCTGCTTCTCAACGCGGCGTTTCCGACTTCTCTTTCTCCTCTTCATTTTTCCTTTTCTCTCTCTCTCTCTCTCTCTCTCTCTCTCTCTCTCTCTCTCTCTCTCTCTCTCTCTCTGCTCTTCCACCGGACCCAAGATGAAAGAAAAATCCGTTATTTGGTCAGTGAGTATATTGAGAAAGGGAAGTGCAGAGCAAATAAACGGCTTACAAGCCTCTGGAATGAAGGTAGACCACTCCAGGCCTCGGCGGCGTTGCCCAGGGGATGGCTCGGACAAAGGAGAGCCAGATGGATTGTTTAGTTGTTGGTACAACCATACACGCACTAGCTCTTTACCATAGAGGCCAAGACTTCCAGCTCCTATGTTTAACTCTTATCTCCCAGAGTACAAGGAGAGCTTCCATCTAGAAAGGTAACCTGAACAGCTTGCGTAAGACGTTTCTTTTGACCATCCTCCGACTAAAAAAAAAGATCTCGCAAACTAACGAATGTCTATAGTAAGATGGGGAAGGTTGTATTCATTGTAAAGGAGAGAGAGAGAGAGAGAGAGAGAGAGAGAGAGAGAGAGAGAGAGAGAGAGAGAGAGAGAGAGAGAGAGGCTACACATTTATAAAACCCTCCCTGATATTTTGGAGATTACAAGGGATTAGAGAAGGTTTAAACCCACAAATCCGAGAATCAATGGAAGAAGTTGAAGGTGAAAAAAAGAGTGTCAAAACACAGAGCCTTTTTAACTCCTTGCAGTTGAGCAGAGATTTCTTTGGGATACGAGAACTCTCTCCTCTTTCTATAATGCATCATTATCTTTTGCATGAAAGCTCACAAACACGCACACACACACACACACGAACAAGTAAAACGCCTCATGACAAAACCGTAACAGTAGAACTCAAACAGAAATATAACCATGTTTCATGGACTTTACATTCCACTGTTCCCTAAATAAACAAAGGGGAAGTCACTGAGTAAACCGCGTGAAGGCGGAACGAAAATATGAACTCTTAAGAATTTCTTTCTTGCCCTCTCTTTATATTTACGAATGAACTCAGAAAGATACACCCAGTGTGAAGTCTGGGGCAGTATTTTTATCTCGCTGTGTAAATATGCGCTAACTCTCCTCCCTTCTAAATGAAAGAGGAAATATTTTTCCCCGGTTATGTATCTAGATAATGGGTGCGAAGCCTTGTCACTCAGTTGATTATGATCACGGATAACATTTGTTTCGACTAACGGTGTCTGTAGTATATAATGGGTGCGAAGGCCTGTCCTTCGGCGGATTGTGACCTCGGATAACCTGTGTTTTGACTAATGGTGTCTGAAGCATACGGGTATTTAGATGCAGTGATTGGGAATATCTTATATACGTAGAAAACCTTTAGGTAAACATTTCTATTCTTATGAGATGTGTAGGTTCCAAAGGCTGCAAAAAAGGTTACGTAAGATTCTGCAAACTAAGATAACTTTTATTTTACATTTTGAAGCCTAATGAATATACTGTAAGCCTCAGAGTCCTATGTATTGCACGAATTAATGTTTTTGAAGAGGCGATAATTAAGTTAACCAAATTATTCAGAAAATGTTAACATAGGACACCTAACCGTTGACCGAGTGCTTCTGATTGTTTAGAATGACCCGAGATGTGTAATATATTCAGTGAGTTGTAATATTGATATATTTTCTTTGGGTGTATAACTTTCTCGCATCTTACTGTAATCTTTGTATAAACCTCCACACAACTATAGTTAAATAAAGTTCACCTTAATAATCTTATTATTTTTATATTCACAATCAGCATTCACATTATACTTCCGTAAAGGAGAGTCAGCTAAACATAAACTCCATATATTCCTTCTTTGGTTTCCGTAGCCACTTTTCGTCTCTTCCGAATCTTTTGCACACTCCCTGCGACCTCTAATGTTTCACATACTAAGTGCATTCACCTCTTTTTCCACCTAACGTAATCCGCCATAATTGTTACTATTAACTTATAATATGTTTCATAATATTAAAAAATAATCACAAAATAACAGCATCTTTACAGTTAATTTTCTCACCTAGTAAATATTTGCAAACATAGAAAGTGACGAAGCAAATCGAATTTTATTTCATTTTTCCAGTAGTTCGTTAATAGTTTAGGTGCCATCTAACAAGAACCTCTTGATTTTAACATCGCGTAAGTCTTTTGCACTGCAGTAAACGGCATGAGAAGGAAAGCATCAGTAATACGACAAGGACTCAGCAACAGAATAGTCTGTAGCCCTAACATGTCACAATGGTGCAAATCGATATTCATTTTCTCTGTAAGCTCAGTAACGGTTTTAGCTTCCTGTAAAAGAAAACTATTGTGCCGGCTTTGTTTGTCCGCCCTCACTTTTTCTGTCCGCCCTCAGATCTTAAAAGCTACTGTGGCTAGAGGGCTGCAAATTGGTATGTTGATCATCCACCCTCCAATCATCAAACATAGTAAAGTGCAACCCTCTAACCTTAGTAGTTTTCATTTTGTTTAAGATTAAAGTTAGCCAGAATCGTGCGTCTGGCAACGATATAGGACAGGCCACCACCATGCCGTGATTAAAGTTTCATTGGCCGCGGCTCATACAGCATTATACCGAGACCACCGAAAGATAGGTCTATTTTCGGTGTCATTTTTTACTTGTTTGATTTTGCTGTTACTTGAGTCCTATGTGATAGGCACTGAGCATGTAAAAGAAAATAACAAGGCGACGAGTTGTTTGGACTACTGTCGGACCTAGTTCAGAGAAACATCCAGAGCCCAGAGCAACAAAACACTTTCCTCTCTAGGTCTCCTAAAATATCACTACCTGAAAACCGCTACACAGCACAGATAAGTGGCATCTCTATTTACGGTTAAATTGTAATCGGCAATACACACGATTGTTGAAGCCTCTAAAGATTAAACAATTTTATTTTGGCGTTCACGCTCTGCTCCGTATTTGATACCTGAAACAATATCATTGAGTCTGGCCGAGATTGTACTGAAATCCCCTGAAATTGGTTTCCATAGTCAGAATATCATTTACATATCTAAACTGCAACGTGCTGTAAGCGTTTCGGTGTATTTCATATATAGATTTGGAAGAACAAGTCTGTTCGTATTGGACCTGGGCTATGATAAAAAAAAAAAAATTAAAAAGATAATACTATTGCATTCGAACAGCAACACAAGTATGATTGGGACAAGCCAAACGAGAGAGAGAGAATGATAATAATAATAATAATAAGCTTTATTTCCTATATATTTACATTGGCTAGTCCGTACTTAACAAGGATAAAATGTATTTCGATGAAAGAGTTACATTTTATACTACTTACAATTTGCTATACACAACAAGCCTGAATGAACATCTTAAAAATGCAAAACGAAACGTAGCCCTGTAACACATAGTGTAGTAGTATGTATAATTTTATTTACATGTGTAAATTAAGCATCACTTTGGTTTAGAACGTTGTACTCCTATCATTACAAATCTGGAAATGCAGTGATATTACAGTATAAAGAGTAATCAACCTATAGGCAAAATGTGTTTCTTTAACGGTGATTTGAAAGAATTGATATTAACTATTGTTTTTATACCTGTTGGTTGCTTATACCAAGCCAAAGGACCCTGCAGAGCGAACGATCTTTTACCCAGCTCGGTATTTGTCCTTGGTACGTCAAGGTCGTCGCTGTTTCTTGTTGTCTTATCACTTCTAAATCTAACTGATGTCAGAGAAAAAATCCATCCGGGTAGTAAATATTTTATAAACTAGTGGACATAAGTCCTACTGTATTCTTTGCTCTTTATTTAGCCACTCAAATGTCTTTAAAATTGGGGTTACATGATCGTATTTCTTTGCCCTCCCATCAGTCACTTTTGCCGCAAAGTTTTGGAGTTTTTGTATTCGATGTTGTTGTTTAGACGTAGCGCCCCAGAACTTCAGACAGTAGTTTATTATGCTCAGCGCAAGAGACTGAACGACCCTTTTACACATTTCATTATCAAATCTGTCTTTTATTCTGTTTAGGTAAATTAGTGTTCCATTCACTTTCCTACTACTTCATTTATATGAGCATCAAAAAGCATGTACTGGTCGAAGTAAACTCCAAGGTTTTTTACATGGTCACTATTTCTAATAGCATAGCCATTAAAATTTATGAGTATATTATCAAGAATTTGAGAAATGTATTGCCTCGAGCCGAGGAAAATATATTGAGTTTTAGATTCGTCTGCATTTAATCCACTGGTTTGGAAATAGTGTTTAGCATTTTCTAAGATACTTTCCGCTCTTGAAATTAACATTTATAATTCTTCTATGGTTCCGATGATTAGGATTTGATTGTCATCTGCGTACTGTATTAAAAGGCAATCCTGTAATGAAGTAGACATGTCATTGATATAAATTAAGAAAAGAATTGGTCCTAGTATTGATCCTTGTGGGACTCCAAATTGTACTGGTTTAGAGAAAGATATTATATTGTCTATTCTTACTGACTGATATCGATTTTCCAAATAATTTTTGAACCAAAACGGTTCGATTTTTAGTTGTATACATTTACTAAGTAGGACATCATGACTAACGCCATCAAATGCTTTAGAGAGATCCAACAATATAAGAAGATAGATATTTTTTTCGTCTATGTTACTATAAATTTTTTCTGTGATCTTCATCAGTGCGGTTTCGGTTGATAGATGTGGTCTAAAACCATGTTGCCTTTGTGATAATAAATTATTGTCTTCAAGATATTGCATGAGCTGAACTGAGACAATTTTTTCTAATATCTTAGATAACACTGGTAGAAGTGATATAGGCCGACAGTTTCCGACTGCATCTGGGTTACCGTTCTTAAAAAATGGTATTACATGAGATAGTTTCCAGTCGCCAGGGTATAAACCGGTTACAATGGAGGTGTTCACTATAACGGTTAGGTAAAAACTTACCACGGGTAAGACATCTTTATGAAACGGAGAGAAATACCATCAGATCCAAACGCTTTGAGTCATTCAGATCCCTCACTTCAAGACAACTGTATCTACGTCAACGGGTTGGGGCCTGAAAAAGTTATTAGGGATACCTTGAGGTATAATAGTATCTAAAGTGGGCAGATTATTATTTGCATTCAAGGTTAGTTGAGAAATTTCGAAGGCCAGTCGACCAATATTCGCAAAATATTCGTTAAATTCTTCTGCTTTATCTTTCTTACCTTTGTCATCATGGATACTTATGTTACTGTTTGTGGCAGGGATCATCTCACGAACAATTTTCCATTTAGGAGACAAATTACCATGAAGGTTTTTGAACTTATCTTTAATATGTTCTGCCTTCTTTGTTTTAATAAGTTGATTAACTCGGTTTTTATAGTTTTTATAAATATTCCTTAATTCTAGGTTTAATGTATCCCTTTTGACTCTTTCATGCAATTCGTCTCTTGCTTTCATTTGTATTTTAAGGTCATGGCTCATCCAAGGAGCCGGAGGTCGGGTAATTACTTATGTTACAGATGGGGCACACTCATTTAATCTCTCAACAGAAATATTAGTAAATATAGGAACTTGAATATTTACATTGTCAGTACTTAAAATAGCATTAAGGTCATAGGTTCTATTTAATAGGTTATTACAGAACGCATTTTGACTATAGTGTCTTAAACTACGAAATGTTCTAGTTACAGACTGTCTTTTTGGTTTTGAAATATCAATTTGTAGTGTTACCAACTGATGATCAGCAGTAGGACAGGGAACTACTTCAGCTTGGGAAACCATTTCTGATCTGTTTGTGATGATAACATCTAGCAATGATGAGGTTATACTTGTAATTCTTGTAGGTTTATTAATTGTCCGATGTAGGTTTAATTGGTGTATAATTTTACTTAATTTACTATTAGAGGATAATAAATCATCATTAACGTCACCTAGTTTAAAACTGGTTTTCCACGTAGGGAAACAGCTTTAAAAACCGTCTTACTGTAATCGAAAGAGGAGATTAAAGCTTTGGGATGGCGGTAAACACACCCTACAGTGAATGATGGGAGCTTTTTATGTTGTATAGTTATCCAGACATCCTCCACTCCTACTACTTTATCAACATTTAGGGTAATTCTGTTAACTTTTAAATCATCTCGAACATAAGTACAAGTTCCTCCTCTTCTTCCCTGGTCGCAACGATAGATATTAAAATTTGAAATGGTTGCAAAACTATCTCTGATACCCGAATCTAGTCGTGTTTCACTTATACATAAAATGTCTATTTTTCTTTTCTTTAACAATTCTACTTCATCAAAATGTGATAATAAAGACTGAGCATTCAAGTGTTCTGCAGTTAGTAGATTTCTCACATTCTTCTCAGCGATAGCGATCTTCACTGTACCTACTGCAGTGCCATATTCCTGGTCCTTACCCTATGGAGCATAGTAAGCCCATAATCGACTTTTATGGCCTAAACCACGGCAGCTAGTGCATCTAATTCTGTGACCATAATAACAGAGAGAGAGAGAGAGAGAATTAGTGGCAACGGAACATCATTGTATCTATCCCTTTTGATAATTAAGTAGCCTTTTAATCAAATCTTGTCATAATCTGAGGTTGCTATTCAGAATGACTGTAGAATAATTAGCTACATATCTAATTGTCTTCCCATTAACTGAATTAACTCAAAACATTTATTTAGGTTTTTTAGATTACAATGCCACACTCCCATGAATTCAAAACCTATTGTTAGTTCATAGGCATCCGGTAGGTATTGATCAGTACAGGACCAGGAAAAAGCCTTAGAATCCAATTTCTTGAGGCACATCTTAAAACACACGACGTGATTTACACTATCTATCCTATTACGGTTCTTCCTAATGAAGATGAGTTTAATCTTACAGGTAAACTGGACCAGGACATTTTTCTGGTCGCTAATTCATTACTCCTCATCGAGTACACTTCGCCAAGGTGCAGTTGAAAGACATTGCAGCCTTTGCTGATATTTTACGAATTTAGCTCGTGTTACATAGACTGGCCAAGAGAATTAGTATGGTCAAAGAGTTATTTTAAATATACCCCCATTGTCTTGTGATAGTTCAAATCATCAGTCACATTTTCCAGAAAGGCTGGAATTCTCGGATAGTTCTTAAAATACTGGATAATCAATACAAATAACCATTTATTTCTTTTACGTTCTCTTAGTCGTCTGTCAAAGTTAAGTATACCTTAGTTTAACCAGACCACTGAACTGATTAACAGCTCTCCTAGGGCTGGCCCGAAGGAATAGACTTATTTTACCTGGCTAAGAACCAATTGGTTACCTAGCAACGGGACCTACAGCTTATTGTGGAATCCGAACCACATTATACCGAGTAATGAATTTCTGTCACCAGAAATAAATTCCCCTAATTCTTCATTGGCCGGCCGGAGATTCAAACTCGGGCCCTGCAGGGTGCTAGCCGAGAACGGTACCGACCAGTCCAACGAGAAAACTCAGTCGTCTGTCGTTGCAAGCAATTGCTTTACCTATTCCACCTACCTTTTCCTTAAACATGCAACTACATCTGTATTAATTTTATTAATCACTAACTAAAATTCCTGTGAAAGTTACATAACTCCATGTTATGTATTGTATCAATGAAGCCTTTAGCTTCAATGACACCAACTGAACGGAAAATCACGCTTAAGAAACGAGATGTCTTCATAAATATGAGTGTCAGATTATGCATAAATTATGTACAACAAAATTCTTAGTCTTATAAAGGCATTATCAGCCTTGGTATCCGTGGGAACGTCCTAATATTTAATGAAAATTATCATTAATAATTTTTCTCATCATTGAAGTTATTAAGAAATTATGTATCTTTTATTTTTAATGCAAATTTATTTCAGTCTTCCAACTTGACTCGAATTAATGCTCACAAATTAAACAGAAATATAAACCTTACTTATAGAAAGATTAACAAATTTAGAAAAATTAAGAGAATTTTATTTTAGTCGAAAACGCATCCCCGTGTGATTTCTATTTCTTGTCAGAGCATATAAGGTCGTAAATATATGCAATTATACATGCATGAATTATGTGCTTATTAAATCGGTGCAAATCTACCATGATTGCGAAAGTTGCATCTTTCTTCCCCACATGGGCAAACGGTAACACAACTACAACTTCAAAAAAATCTTGTATATTTCTCCCGATATTTTCCTCATGAATATTTGAAGAACATTTGACGCGCTCACGACATCTGCATTGAGAAAAATTGAAATAAAAATAAACATTTCAATTAACTTCTCAAAATTCAGAGAGAGAGAGAGAGAGAGAATGTGTTACCGCGCAGAGAGCAGAAAAAAAAAACATTTACATTAGAGTTCTTTTGCAACTTGAAGGCTGGGTCCCATCCGTGAGAAAAAGCGGGTGGGGCAAAATGTGCACAGAGAGCGCTGGGAAAGAGGGAGATGGAAAACAGTAAAAGGAGGCAGAAAACAACTCCGCCAACCGCTGTTTTCAAAACAGTCTCCTCAGTTCAAGGGCGCGCTGCTGCTGCTGCTGTTGCTGCTGTTGCTGCTGCTGCCGTTACTGCTGCTCTCACAAGTCAAAAGGAAAACCTCTAATGAACAAACACTGGAACTGGCACCGCTACACAATCTCAGCAGACACAGACACAGACACAGACACACCCATCCTCTTCCCACCTCCACCCCAAGTCCAAAAATTTACATTCATACTTCAGACAAATGTAAAAAAAAAATTAAACTAAAAAAACTAACTCACGAAAGTGAACCGATACACACAAAAAACACATTCACAAATACACGTCCTCCCCCTGCATCGCCACGCCCCCAAATTCAAAGTTACATTCATACTTCAGGCAGATGTAAAAGAAAAACTGTAAAAATGTAAAAAAACTTACTCTTGAAAGTGAACCAGTATTCAGAACAACTCTCTCTCTCTCTCTCTCTCTCTCTCTCTCTCTCTCTCTCAGCCGCCTTCAAAAATAACTTCACATTCTTTTACTTGTTAACTGCCCCCTTTTGCTGCTGCTTCGTAATCCTTCCTTTTCCGTCTCTACTTTGGTCGTGATGAAGGTCTAAGTTTGAAAGCTCGGTTCTTTGGTTTGTCAATCCTGTTTGATACTATAGGCAAAAAACATTTGGTGTTCCTTTTGTTTTCCACTTCTGCAGCCGAAAATAAACATATCTCTTCTTAGACATTTTATATCTCATGGGCCTTTGATATTGAACAGCGTATTGTCTTCTATTTTTTTTTTTTTTTTCCAACAGCTCTTGAAGAGCATGCTTATTGATCAGAAATCTTGTCCTAGTAATTTGAACGTCTAGGATGTATATTGCCATCTCCTCCTCACTCTCTATTGTTGCAGAAATTTTGAGACAAATTATTGACACAAGATTACGTCTAGAATTTGGTAGTCTAGAGCCGTTTCATAAAGTTTAATTAAACGTACGTCATGGTCACCCGTTTAATTTTTCTATTTTCATGAATTTTGACAAGTCTTTTTGCCAGTCGTAACAGAAATCCAGATTTTGATTTTCATCATTAGATATATATAAAAAAAAATTTTATTTTTATCCATACATATCCTTGTTTCATGATTTCAATATGTAAAGTACACAAGAAATACTTTCCCCATGTCAGAACAATTTACAATATTAAACGGTCAGCGTTTAGATTTTGTAGCCAAAATGCTTGCTACGAGTTACGACGGAGGTCATAACATTTGCAGAATGACTGTAAGGGTCCGGACCGAGTCCCTTTCATCCTCTGATGTAGGGAAAGACCAAGCTCAAGTGCATTGTTATTTTCAAGTCTAGTGGCTTGCCCTTTGCGTGTACTGCGTTGCCGAATAGTAGGATACTTCTCTTGGTTACAACAATCGTTTGACTTATTAGCTTGCTGGCCAAGTTTTCGATGTGCTATACGTGCGTGAAAAGCTACATTTGTAACGAGGTATTTTCGATATCTGGTTTGGAAAAAAGCTTTATGCAGTTTTTTTTTATATCGGTTCTCCGGTCATTAGTCTACAGTTGGTATGCGCTTGTTCGTTAGAGGAACTCCATAAAATCGAAAACTTATGCCACATAATTGTTCGTGATGAGTTTGCGTTTATAATCAACAGTAACTGTATAGGCGAAAAACTTTGTCCTAAAAGTAATAATATATATATATATATATATATATATATATATATATATATATATATATATATATATATATATATATATATATACATACATATATATATACATATATATATATGCATGTATATATATATATACATACATATATATATACATGCATATATATATATATATATATATATATATATATATATATATATATATATATATATATATATATATATATATATATATATATATATATATTATTACTTTTAGGGCAAAGTTTTTCGCCTATACAGTTACTGTTGATTATAAACGCAAACTCAGCACGAACAGTTATGTGGCATAAGTTTTCGATTTTATGGAGTTTATCTAACGAACAAGCGCATACCAACTGTAGACTAATGACCGCAGAAGCGATATAAAAAAAATTGCATAAAGCTTTTTCCAAACCAGATATCGAGAATACATATATATGTGTGTGTGTGTGTGTGTATGTATATATATATATATATATATATATATATATATATATGTATTTTTCTATATATGTTATATGAGTAAATATATAAATATATATATATATATAGATAGATAGATAGATAGATAGATCAAACGAAATAGAACAGAAAGAGAGAGCACGTTTGTTTTTCAGAGTGATAAAGCAAAGCCTGCGAAATAGAAAGATACCGCCGGAGTACCTTAATTCTCAATAATGATTCAAGATTAAATCTAAAACTGTCCGTAACTCTCAGATAACTGGCAGTCAGTTACCGTTAATCGACCTGATACCCGTAAGCGAGATAGATTAGGTCTCCTTTATTTCTAATCACTGTGATGGTTATAATATGTTGTCTTTTTGAAATTGTTTTCGTTATCTTATTCCGCAGCCTGTCCTATTCTTGATCCGGGATGCCACTAAAGATTCCACGAGAAATTGGTTCATTCAGTGTTACTTGATTTGATATATATATATATATATATATATATATATATATATATATATATATATATATATATATATATATATACATATATATATATATCTGTATATATATTGATAAATAAATATATATATATATATATATATATATATATATATATATATATATGCATATATAAAATATATATATATATATATATATATATATATATATATAGATAGATAGAGAGAGAGAGAGAGAGAGAGAGAGAGAGAGAGAGAGAGAGAGAGAGAGAGAGAGAGAGAGAATCATGCTTAAATCTCTTCAACGATAGATCACCAAGTAACCGCATTACACCACCATTAAGAAGATAGCTCTCAACAGGGTGGGAGTTAAGTTAAAGTTAAGTATGCCTTAGTTTAACCAGACCACCGAGCTGATTAACAGCTCTCCTAGGGCTGGCCCGAAGGATTAGACTTATTTTGCGTGGCTAAGAACCAGTTGGTTACCTAGCAACGGGACCTACAGCTTATTGTGGAATCCGACCCATATTATAGCGAGAGATGAATTTCTATCACCAGAAATAGATTCCTCTAATTCTTCATTGGCCGGCTGGAGACCCGAACGTGGGCCCAGCAAACTGCCACCGAGAACTATACCGACCCGTCCTACGAGGAACTATAGGGTGGGAGTGATACGTGACACCGTCAGGTATGTTTTTGTGAGCATTGAAAGACTCGGACCTTTTTAGTAGTATCTTTTTGTGGGCACTGAAAGACTCAGACTTGCTTAGTAGTATGTTTTTGTGGTCACTGAAAGACTCAGATCTTTTTAGTTGCATGTTTTTGTGGGCATTGAAAGACTCAGACCTTTTTATTAGTATGTTTTTGTGGACATTAAAAGACTCAGACCTTCTTAGTAGTATGTTTTTGTGGCCATTGAAACACTCAGACCTTCTTAGTAGTATGTTTTTGTGTGCATTGAAAGACTCAGACCTTATTAGTAGTATATTTTTTTGTGAGCACTGAAAGACTCAAGCCTTCTTGTTAGTATGTTTTTGTGGGCATTGATTAACTCAGACCTTTTTAGCAGTATTTTTTGGGGCTTTGAAAGACTCATACCTTCTTAGTAGGATGTTTTGTGGGCATTGAAAGACTCAAACCTTCTTAGTAGTATGTTTTTGTGGGCACTGAAAGACTTAAACCTTCCTAGTAGTATGTTTTTTGGGCATTGAAAGACTCAGACCTTCTTAGCAGTATGTTTTTGTTGGCACTGAAAGATTCAGATCTTTTTAGTAGTATGTTGTTGTGGGCACTGAAAGACTCAGACCTTCTTAGTAGTATTTTCTGGGGGCACTGGAAGACTCAGACCTTCTTAGTACTATGTTTTTGTGGGCATTGAAAGACTCAGACCTTCTTGGTTGTATGTTTTTGTGGGCATTGAAAGACTCAGACCTTCTTAGTAGTATGTTTTTGTGGCCATTGAAAGACTCAGACCTTCTTAGTAGTATGTTTTTGTGCACATTGAAAGACTCAGACCTTATTAGTAGTATATTTTTTGTGAGCACTGAAAGACTCAAGCCTTCTTGGTAGTATGTTTTTGTGGGCATTGATTAACTCAGACCTTTTTAGCAGTATTTTTGGGGTCTTTGAAAGACTCAGACCTCCTTAATAGTATGTTTTTGTGGGCACTGAAAGACTCAGACCCTCATAGTAGTATGTTTTGTGAGCATTGAAAGACTCAAACCTTCTTAGTAGTATGTTTTTGTGGGCATTGAAAGACTCAAAGCTTCCTAGTAGTATGTTTTTGTGGGCATTGAAAGACTCAGGCCCTCTTAGCAGTATGTTTTTGTGGGCACTGAAAGACTCAGATCTTTTTAGTAGTAGTACGTTTTTGTGGGCACTGAAAGACTCAGACCTTCTTAGCAGTATGTTTTTGTTGGCACTGAAAGACTCAGATCTTTTTAGTAGTGTGTTTTTGTGGGCATTGAAAGACTCAGACCTTTTTAGTAGTATTTTTTGTAGACACTGAAAGACTCAGACCTTCTTATTACTATGTTTTTGTGGGCATTGAAAGACTCAGACCTTCTTAGTAGTATGTTTTTGTGTCCATTGAAAGACTCAGACCTTCTTAGTAGTATGTTTTTGTGGCCATTGAAAGACTCAGACCTTCTTAGTAGTATGTTTTTGTGTACATTGAAAGACTCAGACCTTATTAGTAGTATATTTTTTGTGAGCACTGAAAGACTCAAGCCTTCTTGGTAGTATGTTTTTGTGGGCATTGATTAATTCAGACCTTTTTAGCAGTATTTTTGGGGGCTTTGAAAGACTTATACCTTCTTAGTAGTATGTTTTTGTGGGCACTGAAAGACTCAGACCTTCTTAGTAGTATGTTTTATGGGCATTGAAAGACTCAAACTTTCTTAGTAGTATGTTTTTGTGGACACTGAAAGACTCAAACCTTCCTAGTAGTATGTTTTTGTGGGCATTGAAAGACTCAGACCTTCTTAGCAGTATGTTTTTGTTGGCACTGAAAGACTCAGATCTTTTTAGTAGTATGTTTTTGTGGGCACTGAAAGACTCAGACCTTCTTAGTAGTATTTTTGGGGGGCACTGAAAGACTCAGACCTTCTTAGTACTATGTTTTTGTGGGCATTGAAAGACTCAGACCTTCTTAGTACTATGCTTTTGTGGGCATTGAAAGACTCAGACCTTCTTAGCAATATGTCTTTGTGGGCATTGAAAGACTCAGACCTTCTTAGTAGTATGTTTTTGTGTGCATTGAAAGGCTCAGACCTTCTTAGTAGTATGTTTTTTGTGGGGATTGAAAGACTCAGACCTTCTTAGTAGTATGTTTTTGTGGGCACTGAAAGACTCAGACCTTCTTAGTAGTATGTTTTTGTGGGCATTGAAAATCAGACCTTCTTAGTTGTATGTTTTTGTGGGTATTAAAAGACTCAGACCTTCTTAGTAGTTTGTTTTTGTGGGCATTGAAAGACTCAGACCTTCTTAGTAGCATGTTTTTGTTGGCACTGAAAGACTCAGACCTTCTTAGTAGTATGTTTTTGTTGGCATTGAAAGACTCAGACCTTCTTAGCAGTATGTTTTTGTGGGGATTGAAAGACTCAGACCTTCTTAGTAGTATGCTTTTGTGGGCATTGAAATTCTTAGACCTTCGTAGTAGTATGTTTTTGTTGGCATTGAAAGACTCAGACCCTCTTAGTAGTATGTTTTTGTGGGCATTAAAAGACAGACCTTCTTAGTAGTATGTTTCTGCGAGCATTGAAAGACTCAGACCTTCTTAGTAGTATGTTTTTGTTTGCACTGAAAGACTCAGACCTTCTTAGTTGTATGTTTTTGTGGGTATTGAAAGACTAAGACCTTAATAGAAGTCGGGTGAAGACCTTGATGTCTGGGATGAGTGACTTTAGAGGAAAGGTGAAGGAAAATGATGTATTGGCATGAGTTGTTGAAATATTCCGCACAGGGTTCACGTACGATTCAGCAGTAAATGTATGAATGTGAAGTAACCATAATGCAGGAATGAATTATTCAAAAAATGAAATAGTCAGTATGATGAAAGATTAACCATAACCGCAAAGAAGATATTATTTTTTAAATATCAAAATTGCTGCGCCGGCCGTTCGTGTTTGTATCCTCGTTATTTACCTTTATTGCCACGCGATATAACAAAACTCGGTAATTTCTGGTAATCTAAGGGATAAATCTCCGCTGCCTTGATAGCATTATACTCGATTTTCAAACGCATTTTTTTTCTTCGCAGGATTCTGGAAAAAAAATCCATTCCGCAAATTGCCATTAATGACAGAATTACGAGTAATTAAAAGAGTGACGTATGAAGATCATACCCAAATTTTTTATGTAATTCATTTACGCTGCATCCAGGTTTTGTTAGTGATGCTCATTAAATACATGCACTCAGACACATTTTTATATATATATATATATATATATATATATATATATATATATATATATATATATATATATATACATATATATATATATATATATATGTATATATGAATGTCTTTTACTGTCATACCACAGTATAATATGAAGATAAAAAGGCCCATAAAACAGTATTTGAACGTTGCAACCATATATTTCGATCACTTCCTTCTGTGCTCCTGTTCAGTGACATGAAATGTTACAATGGTATATATACAAAGTATATGTAGGTGTGGCATTAAGCAGGTTAACGGTCACCTGCATACCATCGGAGACTTAATGCCACACCTACATATGCTTTGTATATATACCCTTGTATCTATCATCTGTCCAGTGAACAGGGGCACAGAAGGAAATGCTCGAAATATATGGTTGAAATGTTCATACAGTGTTGTATGGGCCTTTTTATCTTCATATTATACTGTTGTATTACAGTAAAAGACAATAATTTTTGCTCATTATGGAACTTCAAAGTTTATGTCAGATTTTCGGCTTCAACCCAGCTGTCAAGCACATCTTCAGACGGAATGAACAGCTAGTTCATTGGTTACACAAGAGGAAGAACCAGAAATTTTTCCTATAAAAATGCATACAAGAACAAGTTTCTCCCAAAATGTACGGCTTCACGCGATGGACATCGGCTTCAGACCCATTTCCGGACTCCATCCGCACATACCTCTAAGACAGAATACATGCCACACACCAAGACATCTATGTGATGAGAAGAAAAATAAGTGAACTAGCCACATCGCTCCGCCCCCTGTGCGGGAATGATGGTATGTACAGATATCTTTCCTATTTTGGGCTATCAGGTGCTTTTGAAAACAGTTAGACCCACTCCAGAAATTTGCGCAACAAATTAAACAGACTAATTAGGAACGGATTATGGAACATTCTTGGCTTACTCAGTCAAGTGCCGAACCTCTCTAACCATCCCCTCACCGCAGAAGAACAGACGGTTTTAAATCTAGGTGTTTCATTCGCTCTAAAACCAGGTCCCGAGAGTAATCTTAATTAAAAGATGCATGTTTCAAAGGCATTTTGCCAAATGTCTTGGAGCAAAATAACAATAAAAATTCACTCCCGAAAAGATTCCAAAATGCGTTAATTAGGTTAAGGAAAAGGGAGGATATCATAATCACAAATTCTGACAAAGACGGGAAAATAGTTCTCTTAGATAGGGAGACGTACATCAGTAAAGTTCAAGAACTTTTAAACGATACGGAGACCTTTGATAAATTAACGAAAGATAACACAACAAATATTGCTGCCCAATTTAACAAATCAGTCAGAACCACAAATCATTAAGAACAACATAGAATTACTAGAGGCATTCAAGATAATCAACCCCTGTCTCCCCTATTTTTATGGCCTCCCAAAAACGCATGAAGATGGGATTCCGTTAAGCCCTATAATATTTAGCAGGGGCTCTTTCATGTGTAAATTATCAAAATGGCTTGCAGACCTATTATCACCCTTTCTAGGAACCTTCTCATCCTCCCACGTCAAACATTCAGACGATTTTATACAAAAATTTAAGTTTAAATATCCCCTCTAATAACATCAGATTGCTCAGTCTAGACGTCGAGTCATTATTTACCAAAGCCCCGATCGCCGACGTGTTGTCTTTTCTAAAGAGGAAGTTACAGCCACATGAAGACCATTTTCCACTTGGCATAGATAAAACTCTAAAACTAATCAATCTCTATGTAACTAACAACGTGTTTTCTTTCAATGGAAATTCTTACAAACAAAAATTTGGCTGTAGCATGGGCAATCCCCTATCTCCCCCGCCTTTCTAGCAAACTTGTACATGGAATATTTCGAACCAGAAATTTTGTCGTCTGTCAAACCCCGTAATATGATCTGGCTTAGATACGTAGATGATATTTTCACTTTCTGGGACTATAGCAGGGGAGACTTCAGTGAGTTTTTTAACAGGCTAAATTCGCTAGTTCCGACCATAAAATTCGAAACAGAATGGGAAAAGGACGGAAAATTGCCGTTCCTAGATGTACTAATCGTAAGAGAACAGAACAGATATGCTTTCACAGTATATAGGAAACCCACTTTCGCTGTTTCTTACATTCATTTCCTTAGCTACCAAGATGTCTCCGTAAAGATCATGGTAGGGTGCAACCTATTCCCCAGGGGATTTAGAATATGTTCAAATGGATACCTAGATAAAGAATTCACCACGATCCGCCAACACCTAATGCAGCTGCTCTATCCACCACACATTATTGAGAAGGCTATTAATAAAGCGAATAAAATATACTACAGGGGTCCAATTCACTACGACAAAATAAAGCTCCCGTACGACGAAAACATCCAAAAAGCCACAGACATCTCAGGTCTAATAATCCATTTATTTTCCATTATCCCAAATCCATCGGGACCTCACTCATTAACGCATACTTAAATAAAAAAAAAAGGGGGGGGAAGGAGCAGGGATTTACAAGATTCCGTGGTGCAATTTTAATGAGATTTATGTGGGGGAGACAGGTAGGTCCATCTCGCAAAGGATAACAGAGCACAAAAGATAGTGCGATATGCTTCAGAGAGTTCGAGGATTTTCCTACATGTTAGGGATAAAGCCCATACCATAAACTGGAGTGGGGCAGAGCTGGTTTTCAAAAGTAGTTGTCCGTACAAAAGGAAGGTGCTGGAATCTGCTGTCATCAAACAAACCAACAATATGAACCTGTCAGGAGGACATTGGAAATCGGATGACATCGACGGATTAATCCTCAGACCTCTTCTTAAGAAGGTGTTTCAGAAAATACGACCACCAGACGCATCGCCAGACGGGAGTTAATGAGGCCAAAAACCACCAGGGGAATTGTTTAATTTCCTTCCTTTTGGGAAACGGCCACCTGCATACCATCGGAGACTCTCAGCCACACCTACCTATGCTTTGTATATATCCACTTGTAACATTTCCTCTGTCCATATTTTACCAGTGAACAGGGGCACAGAAGGAAGTGCTCGAAATATATGGTTGTAACTTTCAAATAGTGTTTTATGGGTCTTTTTATCTTCATATGTATATATATATATATTATATATATATATATATATATATATATATATATATATATATATATATATATATGTATGTATGTATGTATGTATGCATGTATGTATGTATGTATATATATATATATATATATATATATATATATATATATATATATATATATATATATATATATATATAAATGTATATATAAATATATACCTTAGAGATAGAGATACGGAAGTTTCAAAAGCTTTATTTTTCAATTAAGTCAACATTTTTAGGTGAGAACGATTTGAGCAATGCGAGACAAATTTCAGCTCAGCTGAAAATCTGTCACATACTGTGCTGGTAATCTGGTCTAGATTACTATTAATATTCACTAGAATGTGACCAAGGCTTCTTAAGTTTGTATTTTTATCTTCATATGTATATATATATGTATATATATATATATGTATGTATGTATGTATGTATGTATGTATGTATGTATGTATGTATATATGTATGTATATATATAAATATATATATAAATGTATATATAAATATATACCTCAGAGATAGAGATACGGAAGTTTCAAAAAGCTTTTTTTTTTAATTAAGTCAACATTTTAAGGTGAGAACGATTTGAGCAATGCGAGACAAATTTCAGCTCAGCTGAAAATCTGTCACATATTGTGCTGGTAATCTGGTCTAGATTACTATTAATATTCACTAGAATGTGACCAAGGCTTCTTAAGTTGTATTTTTTCTCAACAGCAAAAATTCAGCTTTCTTTTCATCTAGTTTTCATGGTTCAATGCCATTCATTCCTTAACACTGGTAAACTGGTAAGAACATAATTTAACATTTTACTCGTAAGCTTGAACCTCACACTATGACTGTAGCATATGTGACAGCCCAGTCATAAATATGCAAAATATGATTGGCCCATATACACTTCTCTAGGGCACTCCTCTTGATGTTTCCAAAGATGAATACGAATGTCTACTCTGCAAATGATACCAACTCTCATGCAAAATTTTTCATCAGTAATTCCACTGGATCATGAATCCCTTAGAAGTAGCTTATACACAATCGCACTAAAGACTTCACTAAGACCAAGGTTACCACAGTTGGTCTCGTCTGCATTTTCAGTAGATCATTTTCATTTGCAATAAAGCGTACAGCAGTCTTGATAGAGTATAATTGTCTCTAAACTAACTGTCTAGAAGCTAAAGCCCAGCTTATGGCTCTCTATACTTCACTTGCAACATGACCTCGCTCTCTGTGTGAACTGAAAATCAGGGATTTGCCAGGACAGTGTCATAGGTCAACCTTCCGAGTCATCAGCAGCGAATGCCAGGTATGCACTGGGCCCGGCTTAGGTGGAGACGGGACTCGGGTACTGATTGTAAGTGTATATGGTCGATCTCAAGGACATTGTGAGATAGTATCATGGCCTGTTCACTGCCTGTGCCACTCAAGAGCGATCTTTAAGCCTCTAAACTGAATTGTGAAAACAAATTCATTTCTGACATCAAATTCTAATTACAATATATTAGGCCCGAGGGACAGTGTTATTTGCAGGTAGTAGGAAACCTTCGGCTCTGAACAAGGGAGCTGGAAAATGTGGTCTTCCCTCTGGGCAGCATTGAAATAGTTTTATTTTCTTTAAATGTTTAAGGGTCAAGGTATCTAAAACAAAGTGGAATATGTCATCATGCTCTTTAGGCTTATTGAGGCTTATTGGCTGCTGGCTGCCTTCCATCATGTCTTCTAATCCATTCTCGAACTCTTACAGTTGTTTTCTCGAAAGAGTGTTCTTGCTTTCTCCTTTCTCTGAAAGAGACTGTCTTGCTATACTGGAAGATAGATGGGAATGTTGCCGTTCCTGAGACTCATCTCAGACGCTGTTACCAATTATGCCTTCGTCCAGGAACTTCCTCAATTTTTTTTCCATTTCTTTCTTCTCCTGATTCCTCATCAGTAATTTTTTCCATAACCAGGCCGTACAATATACACATAATTGAGTTATTCTTCGTAATACTATTTTCGTTTCTCTTATCGGCCTCGTGAGAATTCTCGTCAACTAATTGCAATGATGCGTAGGTTTCAGCAATTTCGTGTACAGTCTGCCCTCAGAAAAATCATACATATATATATATATATATATATATATATATATATATATATATATATATATATATATATATATATATATATATACTTACTGTATATATACATACAGACACACACACATATATATAAATGTGTGTGTAATGTAAAGTATACACAAATCTTTCACCCTTTAGAGAGACTGTGTGTGTATGTGTGTATATGTGTGTGTGTATATATATATATATATATATATATATATATATATATATATATATATATATATATATGTATATGTATATGTATATATATATATATATATATGTATATGTGTGTATCTATATATATACACGTGTGTGTGTACTTTGTATATGAATATATATTATATATATATATATATATATATATATATATATATATATGTATGTATGTATATGTACATACATGCATATTAACATCTAGTAATTTATGGTTAATAACCGTGAAGTGTAACTATATATACATATATAAACTTATCACATAACAACATATGACATCTATACCTATTAATTAGAACTCCAGTCCCATCCAGTTTTCCCGTTCTCCTAAATCTGGTTCATTGCGCAATAATTCTCACCAGTGGTTCTGCCAAGGGATATGCCATTTTCGCCGACGATAATCAAGCAGACTTACTGCTTAAATTCTATTCAGAATCCCAATTCCCGCTGCGTTCTCCCGATATCTCAGTCAGTCGTGATTCATTAGAGCACACTTCATTTATTGCAGTGTTAATTGTACCGGAATATTATTCATTATAACGTGGCCTAGATATCTTATAATTAGGTGGGAGTCATCGTTTTTGCATTACGTTAGATTTATTCAAGAATTTGTGTTTTCGTTTTTTCCTAACTATACTGGAAAGAGAATTTGCTCAATCTTTCCATTTGCAGGAACTGCATGTGTTATCGCAATTCTGCTTTTCGTGATGATAAATGATATGTTTTTCTGTATGAAAATATGAATGTTGTCCCAAGAACACGCCTCATATCTATATTTGCTTGAATTTTTCTGATTCGGGATTTTGCCAACGAATCATTTCGAGCTCACTATCAAAATTAGTATGAATTCCATTATGAATAATTAATAAACCTTATTTGCTACACTCTGTTATACATGTTAAAGGCCTTGAAATAATACTTATTATACATAATGATCAACAGTGTGGCACAGTGAAATAAAGTTTTGCTCTTATTGACGTCAACAGTTTATATTCTTTTATTTGTTTTACTGACGAAAAATAACTGACCTCCTTCTTCCACTCTCTTGTTCGTCTTTATCATTCATTTTCTTCATCCTCTAACATATTTCTTTTATGACGAATCATCCCTTCTTGCGCCTACAATCGATTATTTTATAATAAACATTTATTAAAAGCATGAATCAGTTTGGAGCCAAAATGTTTTCCACCTTCATAAAGCAACTATTGTATTTCTGCATAACCTAATTAACTTTAGGTAACTGGTTCCTTTCGGTATATGGTTAATTCTTATGTACATTACGCTTTCATTGTTATTTTCATAACATATATCATATATGTTAAATTTTATTTTTATATTTGGGTTTGTTCTCTTCTTCTTTTTTACTCTAAAGAATTAGTAAGATGCCTTTTTTATTTCTCAGCCAAATTCTAAAAATGCGAATTTCAACTACATCATTTGGAGTACCTGAAAGTTAGAAGTAAAACGTTTTCAGTTTTTTCGTGGACAGTACATGAAAAAGTGTTCTTTATAATTATCTTCCTGGAGGGATGAGTGGTATTCCTCACTTCCGTGTAGAAATGAAGATAATATAGAGGCTAAACTACCCAGATACTGTCCATACTTCTTTCCTCTTGTCTCAGTTTAAGCAGATAGAAACAAAAACGATATTTCATGCTCACAGTTGTACTTATGCCACAGAGAAAGATGCTTTTTTTTTTTTGTTATTGTCGTTGCAGATAAATTCCACACAACTTATTCATATTGTCATTGTAGGGAACGAACTTCTCTGGTATCATAAATCTAGTTACTGAAATAACACACAAACTACAGTGAGAAATTAATGACATAATACCCTTAATGATTTTGAGCTTTACCAATATACAGTATGTATATATATATATATATATATATATATATATATATATATATATATATATACACATATACTGTATATTGGTAAAGCTCAAAATCATTAAGGGTATTATGTCATTAATTTCTCACTGCAGTTTGTGTGTCATTTCAGTAACTAGATTATATATATATATATATATATATATATATATATATATATATATATATATATATATATATATATATATATATATACAATCCATATATACCTATTTTGCAAGAATATTTTATATCAAAACGTGGATATGTTTTATTAGATTAACCCTACCTAACAGACAGTCACTAACTATATATATATATATATATATATATATATATATATATATATATATATATATATATATATATATATATATATATATAATAATGAGTAAATAATTCTAAATTAGGTTTTAGAAAAAAGTACAACAGTCTAATTAGTAATTAACTCATAAGGTTAAAGCGTCATTCTCGCACTCCTTTTTGTCCATAAAGCCCGAAACATGAGCTCATTATAGCCATTCAGTGACGTGCGTCATTACAGTGTAAATGGCATAATATCTTTTCCAACTGAATATTCTTTTCAATGAGCATCTGTATAATGATTATAAATCTCTTTTTTTCACTAATTAGGGTCTCGTTACGCAAGCTGTTTAGTGGTCTTCATTAAGTTTTTAATTTTACCAGTATGTCTTTTAGAGGTGCAATCTTTATTCCAGGAATATGCGTAATAACTGATGGTAACTCAACATTGAGCGGTAACGTCAACATGGCCAACATTTTTAACGTTTTTTTTTTATAAGTAACTATCTCGCTGAATTCCTTCTGTGAGTTCCGTAAATCATATGGAGACAGCTTTCAAGACAAGACTAGATTTTTAATGGGGTAAATCTCGATTTCCCTTTGGATACGTTAAATAAGGATATGAATACGTCAGGTTCACTATTTTAAACAACATGGAGTTGGAACTACCTGACTGATAAGATGTATTTCCTTAATCTCTTTAAGTAACCTATGAAATTTCAATATATTATAAGTAAAATAGTGATGTACTTCTATGGAATTACAAGGTAATAATTCGCACCCAAAGGGAACAATGTATAAATGCATATATATATTATGTATGTATATATATATATATATATGCGTGTGTGTGTATAAATGTTATGTGTGTGCGTATGCGTGCATACGAATTTACAGACAGTGAAGTTTTAAGTGAACGAATAAAAACTTGTTCGGAGGTACTCAATGAATCCGTCGTCTGCGCTATCATTTTGTTGTATCTCCTTGGTGAATCATTTCCTTGACTTGATCATTGAGATGCTCAACAGAGGGTCTTGTCTTTCCGTTATTTTTGCCTGATAACAAAGGTCTATTGTTCCTTAATGAGGAGGGTGGCTACCTTTTTCTATCAACATTGATCTGACGCACGTAAATGAGGAACTGGCAACTCAAAGCTTTATTTTCGGATTTCCATATTTTTTTTTAAGTATCTTATCAGGCATCTTTTAAGAAACGCAATTTTTTTTTCACCTTTTTAGTTTTCTGTAAAAGAAAACTATTGTGCCGGCTTTGTCTGTCCGTCCGCACTTTTTCTGTCCGCCCTCAGATCTTAAAAACTACTGAGGCTAGAGGGCTACAAATTCACTCTCCAATCATCAAACATACCAAATTGCAGCCCTCTAGCCTCAGTAGTTTTTATTTGATTTAAGGTTAAAGTTAGCCATAATAGTGCGTCTGGCAGCGATGTAGGATAGGCCACCACCTGGCCGTGGTTAAAGTTTCATGGGCCGCGACTCATACAGCATTATACCGAGACTGCCGAAAGATAGATCTGTTTTCGATGGCCTTGATTATATGCTGTACAGAAAACACGATTGCGCCGGAGAAACTTCGGCTCATTTTTTACTTGTTTCGTTACGTTCCGGCCACTTTTAAACGGCGAGCTTCAGGCATTTATTTTGAGCACTTGAATGTGAAAAGTATTCAATGTATCATTACTCCCAAGACTGCCTCTTCTCTCTATAATGAAAATTTTCCAGATCTTTGATTAATCTACTGCTTCCGCCAAAATCTTTACTATGCAAACTCACCTTTCATCATACATAGGTTAGTTTTTAATACTTTTATGAATGCAAGTTCAGTGAACGGTTTTATCACGAAAAGATCACTGGTTTCAGAGCTAGAGACCACCTCATCGAACCCAACAAGGAAAAATATATAAGCATTTTTTTACTTGTCATGAATCATATTAGATATCCACTATTAGCATGTGTTGAAGTCATGTGACTGATTTATGAATATGATTCCGTGGGGGCCCTTAAAGTTATGAATGAAAATCGTTTAGACCACTCTAACTGCTTTATTTAATTAAGCTTTAGTCAAATGAAAGTAGCGTTTCAGATGTATCAGCTTTATTTTTTTAATATCACAGGGTCAGAGGAAACATCTAACTGGCAAGTGGAAATACTGGCCACAAACGTGAAATTAACAACTTGATGTAATCACAACAAATTTTTTTTAATGATTATTTATTTTGGATGGAGTGGGAGCGTCCTTATAACTAAATATTGCCTGTGTTAATATAAATTTGGGTTAACGAAAATCTCATTCTACCAATTCGTTTAAAAGCAATTGTAAAATCAATATGTAATAAAAGCAAATGCGGTCGATGGAAAGATATTAAACTTTGAATACTCTTTAGCCTCCGAAGTGTTTTGTATAAACGAAGATTTGGGAATTATTTTCAACGAGCTTTGTGGCACGTGCTACGCTGCGCTGGAACCCAGCGCTGCCCATCATGTCTCCCCTACCCCCCCAATCCCATACCTACCCCGCCCCCACCCGGGCCGGACAAACAGTTTTGCAGGAGGAGGGTGGTTGTGTCATGTCTTCCCTACCCTCCCGATCCCCTGCCTACCCCTCCCCCACCCGGGGCTGACAAACAAAAATGATCCACCCAGATTTTATTATTATAGATGTTTCATGGCAAATAACTAATCAGATATCCCTGGCTGCCTATCTGTATGTATGTATGTATGTATGTATGTGTTGTATGCCCCTGTGTCCTAAGACTCATTATCCGAAAACGACTGGCAAGAAACGATAAGATTCGTGTTTCTGGTGAAATGAAAATGATGACCGCTCAATCATCCCTCTCCAAATTTTCCAGGCAATTAAAATAAGAAACCTTATTTTGCGTTATTAAAAATCTAATAGCCTTTCACCGCAGCTCGAGTTTGATTACTTAATGCTCTTTTACTTTACACAAACTATAATTACGACAAATTGTTCAGTACCACATTCTAAAAATGTAAGTATAAAATGTCAAAAAAACACAAAGTGAAAATATGTTTCATGTTGCATTTCGTACAAAAACCGTGTATGAAATAAATAAAACGCAAAACCGTAGATTAAAACCGCTTACTTTTTTATTTTTAGTTGTGGAAAAAGGGACAAAGCAAAAAAATATTCATTTTCAAAAACTCTCGCCTTAATCAAACCAAAGTTTTTTTTTTTTTTTGCGACACCGTGTTTGCGGATGAATACATAAAACGTATGAGAGAAGTCGTCACGCTCTCCAAACCGTGCAAACTTGGCTCGTGTTCGTGGGCGTGAACGCTCACTCGTGTATGTATGTATGTATGTATGTATGTATATATAATATATGTATATTTATTATGTATACATATATATGCATATATATAAATAATATATATATATATATATATATATATATATATATATATATATATATATATATATATATATATTTGCAACATAGTATCAGTATAAAGATACTGGAAAATGCAGAAAAAAATTTAAATCCCCTTTGCAGGTTGTAAAGTGAAATATCCAATGACAAAATAACCTTACTGTGATAGGATTAAATAGCTTGGGATGCTATTGATACACTTGCTTCAACTTATTCTTGTAAGCACTGTATTAATAACAAAATGTGATCATGAGAAGAGCGACATTGAATTTGAAATTATTCGTGGAAGAAAGAGCAAACGCTATAAATTGAAAGTTACTGTATTTGTTATAATAACCTCAACCAGTGACGTGAAAGCCCCACCCGAGATCCGAAATTAATAAATGAAAATATCAAATAGATGTAGATTTAAAAACGTTTTCTTCGACAACAGCAACACAGAATACTGTCTTCTAGAAAATATTAAAGGCGCTACGATGAACAAACTTATTCATGTGTACAAATCAGGTAACTGCAGACTTGGTTTAACGAGGGAATTCTTTACCTGTTTTACATCATATGTTAACTTGAGAGCACAAACAATGTTTTACTTCGAGGAATTACTCATCGCAAAACAAACAGGTATCTTAAATCCTTAGAATTTCATTGAACATCTTTTTCTGTGGTATTTAATTGTCACGTGTTTTGTAAAAAAAAAAAAAAAAAAAAAGTAAAAAATGAGCCGAAGTTTCCTCAACGCAATCAAGTTTTCTGTACGGCGTATAAACAAGGCCACCGAAAATTGATCTATCTTTTGGTGATCTCGGTACAATGCTGTATGAGCCGCGGCCCATGAATCTTTAACCACGGCCCGTTGGTGGCATATCCTATATTCTATATCATGCTTTTGGCATGATTATGGCTAAATTTAACCTTAAATAAAATCAAAACTACTGAGGCTAGAGGGATGCAATTTGGTATGTTTGATGATTGGAGGGTGGATGATCAACATACCAATTTGCAGCCCTCTAGCCTTAGTAGTTTTCAAGATCTGAGGGCGGAAAGAAAATGCGCGGGCAGAAAAAAGTGCGGACGGACAGACAAAGCCGGCACAATAGTTTTCTTTTACAGAAAACTAAAAATGTATCTTAAGAATTTAGTATTTAGGAAAACATAGACAATCAGACGCGGTCTCTCCAAAAGAGAAAACAGGTTACAATCCTCTCCAATAAAAACCAGACACACTGTAATTGTCAAGTGGGTTGAGAGATGAAGCTAGAGGCATTAATAATCAACTAATCCAAGCGGGAATTAAAGCAGGAATTGCAAAAAATGTCAAAAGTGATGAAAAGGCTAGATGTAGTGGTAATCCAGAAATGACAATTTATGGTTTCTGATTATTTTGTTTTGTTTTTTTCGTTTTGAAATGAGAGAGAGAGAGATGTATAATGATGTATAAAAAGTTACTTTTTGTGTTTTTTTTTCGAAATGAGAGAGAGAGAGAGTATGATGGTGTCCTGAAGCATTTCAATATTGTATTAAAAGTTACGTTTTGTGTTTTTTGTTTTGAAATGAGAGAGAGAGAGAGAGAGAGAGATAAAAAGTTACGTTTTGTGTTTTTTTGTTTTGAAATGAGAGAGAGAGAGAGAGAGAGAGCGAATATGATGGTGTCCTGAAGCGTTCAATGTTATATAAAAAGTTACGTTTTGTGTTTTTTTATTTTGAAATGAGAGAGGGAGAGAAAGAGAGAGAATATGATGGTGTCCTGAAGTGTTCAATATTGTAGTTTTGAAATGAGAAAGAGAGAGAGAGAGAGAGAGTATGATGGTGTCCTGAAGCGTTCAATATTGTATAAAAAGTTACGTTTTGTGTTTTTTGTTTTGAAATGAGAGAGAGAGAGAGAGAGCGAGAGAGAGAGAGAGAGAGAGAATGTGATGGTGTCTTGAAGCGTTCAATATTGTATAAAAAGTTACGTTTTGTGTTTTTTGTTTTGAAATGAGAGAGAGACAGAGACAGAGAGAGAGAGAGTGTGATGGTGTATTGAAGCGTTCAATATTGTATAAAAAGTTACGTTTTGTGTTTTTTGTTTTGAAATGAGAGAGAGACGAACAGACAGACAGAATTATAACGGCTCGAAACATTTAATATTGTATAAAAAAAAATTGTTTTGATATACGCATGACCTCCAATGCCAACAATTTCGTCAAGGGAACGCTGTGTGAATATTTAAGACATCATAAATTTCTTGAACAAATCTTGACACTTAACTGATGTCACTCCCTGAAGTCGTATTTGCCCAGACTCTTTTGGCGACTGGTTCCAGGATTCAAGTCAACAAACACTGATATTCAGAGTCGAGTTTACTCCTTCTCCAGTTTATATACGCGTAAACCCTTCCCCGAAAGGCCAAGTGTTTGCCATACAAACGAAGTCTCGGAACTTTTTTACGCGTTTTGCTATGTACATCTGTCTACTTAATTGATGTCTTGACTCCATTCGCAGAGTATTAAACGTACATACAATACTGTACCGTATTGCGGGAGTGGGTGCCGGTTTTCGAAGAAACACTACGTCGCCTTCGTGTGCATTAAGCCTTCTTAAAGTTGAATTTTATTTTAGTTATTCCGGAAATGTTCATCAAAAGTAAATTAGTTCCGAGTCCGTTGTTCATAATATATGTTGAAAGATTTTCCAATCTTCTCAAGATATTCTTAAAAATCCCACATTAAAAGACAATGTAAATAGCTACAGATGTATTTAAATATTCAGCTGGAATGTATATAGATAGTAATGAAAATGTAAAATAAATGTGGTGTCATTCAAAATGCCGTGCTCTGTCTCTTAGTTCTTTGCCTACCAATGAGTTTTTTTTTTTCAGAAAATCTTTGATTATTGGCTTCTCTTCAACCCCGTAAGTGTAGTTTTTTTCATAATTCCAATAACTTTTCTTTTTTAATGGCAGTAATGAGAAATATCTGCATAATTGACTCTATAATAACAGTTACCAAAGTATTATCCAACTCAATCATAGTAATGTTTCCATTACCTCCTCTCTTGTACCCAAGGACGTTGCATATATATTTGAATTTAATTAATAGTAAATCTAGCTGAAGGTAATGAGAATTAAACTGATATATTATTATAACGGTCTGTCTATCAGCCATACAGTCTCGTTTTACTAGATATTGGTGCGCTACCATTACAAAATACAAAAATACCTTGCATTTCTCCAGTGCACCTGCGTAATACCTAAAGCAAATTTAACTTTCCAAAGTACGTGTCACGTACAGAAATCACAACAATGAAACCCAAATTCTCTGTGCCTCGTTTCAGCAATCTTTCACAAATATTTGTTTGGGAGTGGTCAAGATGAAATGGCAAGCAATTACTCTGTACGAAATGTATTATTTATTTCAAAGCAAAATAGGTTACTTGCCATGGTCAACTTTAATTCATAAGCTCTTTATATCTCCTTCTTTCGGTTTTAACAATAAACTGGAAGCCTAACTTTTTTCACTGTGTTATATTTAGAGAGATTAGCATGCAGACACCTTCACCATACTTGTACTCAGATTGCACGGCCTAAGAAAAGACAGCTAAATATATATAAGGTAATAGAATTGTGAATTATTTATGAAAAAAAAAAAGTATCAACTGCTTGCTAGGTTTAAAGACATATAGATGGAGGAAGTAGATGTGAAACTGAGGCATGAAGACCGCAGGAAGTTTTGCATTACTGGGGAGGTAGTACTAAGTTCATATATATATATATATATATATATATATATATATATATATATATATATATATATATATATATATATATATATATATATATATATATATATATTTATACATATATATATACATATATATATACGTATTATATATGTATGTATATGTATATATATGTATATATATAATGTGTATATATATATAATATCTAATAAGAGGAGCCCAAAAAAGTAGAATTTATAGCGTTATATTTCGAAGAAAACTGTCTTCCTCAACGAACAGGTAATGGAAGATAGTTGTCTCCGAAATATAACGCTATAAATTCTACCCTTTTGGTGCATTTATGGGCTCCTTTTATTGGATGGAATTCTGTTTTAGGAGAATATATTTTAAGTGTGTGTGTATATTATATATATATATATATATATATATATATATATATATATATATATATATATATATATACTGATATATGTATATGTATATATATATATAATTTATATACGATAGAGATTATTTTTATATGTTAATTAATTATTTAGATTATACCCCCAATTTAGGGACTTTTTAAAATATAGTTTCTTCAGCTCCTTTGACCATTTCCTAACAGTTTTCAATTAATTACACTAACAAATTATTTCTGTCTACGCATTCTCTATTGAATAGAATGCCTGCTGCAGGTTTTGTTTTCTGTTTTTTTTTTTTTCTTTTTATTCTCACAGCCGTTGTATTTATTTTTATTGTCGCATGGCATGACAACGGAGCAATTTCTGTTAATCCAGCGTATATATCACAAGTGCCTTAATAGTATTCCACACTATTCCAATGGTACATTTATTCTCCTGTTTTGCACAAATATGCCCGTATAATTTTTTATTAACCAAGGAAATGAGAACAGTTAGAATTGGTGATGTATGCTGATATCGCATAAATGGTCTCTTCTTAATGTTATAACCTATTCATGTTTTGAAAGTGTGATTTTTTCCTTTCAGTATAAAGATGTGTCATTTATGATGGCATAAATGCATGTATATAGATAATGGCACTGCTTTTTTATATATATTTCATCAAGGTTTTCCGATTCATGAAAGTAAAAAAAATGGAATGGAATATAAAATTTAGGCCAAAGCCTAGCGCTAGGACCTATGAGGTCACTCAGCACTGAACAAGAAACTGAGAGTTAAAAGGTTTTAAAATTGTAACAGGAAGAAAACCTCGCAGTTGTAGTAGAAAACAATTGTTAGGAGAGGGTTGAGGAAAGTAAGACGGAAGAAAGAGTTAATGAATGGGGGTACAGTAAAAGGAATGTAAGAGATTGCAGCTAGGGGCCGAAGGGGCGCTGCAAAGAACAAGAGTTCATTAATAGCGATTAACTAATGTCTTCAGTGAGCCAGAGTTAAATTTTTAGTCATTAATGCAAAACCAGATGATTCTGATCTCATCCAAAACAAAGTGATTTGTCTTTGCTGCCCATGACCAAAATAATTCACCAAAGGAGAGAGAGATATTCACTCAATTTTACTTTGACTTTGCTCAGTCAAACTTTGAGTTGAATAGATCTGCACTGAAAACCAATAATTTATTTGTCTTCATAAATCAGACATGTAAAATACTTTAACATTATAACAATAGAATCCAAACCCTAATTCCTTGTTTTTATGTATACTGAATATCAACTCCGATTGTGAAGTTCACTATAATTTTCAATGTTATGCCTGTCGGGGGATAGAGATTAAACTAATATCCCCTGCTGTTTATTTTTCAAAATGATTCTCTCTGGGAAACTAAATTCTCCATAACATATTTGATTAAAGTGTTTTTTCCCGTAAATATTGCGTTTCATACACGAATATCATGTTACATAATAGATGAAACACTTAAAATCTTCTGTTCAGAAAACACGATGACCTTTTTATTCTTTAGGGAATTGTTATGCTTGCAATAACATTTTCAGGATTTCATGTTAATAGCTCAGATGATTTCAGTTTTCTCAAATATGCTCGTCGACTATTTTGAGCTTTATGATATTTGTCTTTTCTCATAACGATAATTTTTTGAGCTTTCATCTCACCGCCTGCAAACTATTAATTTTTATTGCGATATTTAATAATCTGTGTTAGATTTAGCAAATATTCCATACTGATATACTCCAGCTACTTTGTAAGCTTTCTTAAAAAACGTAAAGAAAAAATCGAGTCTAAAGATTAGAAAAATTTAGAATAAATTTTTAAGGCTCCTTTCTCATGTTTTTTTAATACTTGAATAAATAAGAACTCAGTTAAAAGAAGTTTATAAGAACGCTAACAACTACATACTTAAACTTACATAAGCACACAATTTCTCACCAAATACAACTCATACGTACATGCATTCACACACACACACACACACACATATATATATATATATATATATATATATATATATATATATATATATATATATATATATATATTTATATATTGTGATGGCTTGATTAACCACCACACTATATCCAAATATAATAAATCAACAAGTATTCACCAACACAATACTAAATCCACAATTGGTGGAATAGTATCTCAACCTCTTAGCCGTGTGCAAAAATCAATTCAAGGGCAAAGAAAATACCAAGAAAAATCCTTAATTTTAATACATTAATATAAGTCAGAAATAATACCTGAACCTCTTCAGATACAAAAATAATATGAATATCAATTATACTTAATAACAACCACTTACCCAATTAACGATAGAAAAATAACTCATTCAAACACAAAAGGAGGGGCCCAGACAGGAAGAGAAAAGCAAAAGAGAGAATATCCTAACGAATACAATCTAATATCCCTAACAACTTTTATTTATAGTTTTCTGTGGCTCCTCTTGAAAGACAGTCACTCTCCACGTCTGGAGGATAAATCAAGGCAGTCGGGGTATTAGGGCCCAAAACAGGATTAAAGTGCCGTGATCTCAACAAGAAGTCGTCTATATTTTATACAAGGGTTATAAATACCCTACCGTAGGACAGTGAGGTCCCCTTGGCTTTAATAACTGGACCAAGGGTATGGAAGAATTATCCGAAGATGAACTCTTAAGCTGCAGAGGGTAATGGATCCACTATATATTGGCGGGTGTACAGATCCTCAAAACAAGAAGCAAGTCAAGCAGCAGTCCAAAAGCCAACCAAATGCCCAGGCAGAGGTCCAGAACGTAACTAACTCCTACTCTTGTAGGATAATTATAAGACCCCTCGTCCACCCAGGGCTGTGGGGAGAGGGGGAATGGAATGTACTGGGGAAGGCCTCACACCCACTCAGCACCATATATGAAAAAGACAACTGGCATTAGTAAAATTATAAAAGGAGCGAACCACCGGAGAGGAGCAAACAAGCTAACAAAACAAAAATAACACTTAAGTAATTTACATTCAAAAATTCATCCAGACTCAAATTAATACCTAATTAAATGGCAACAACTGACACCTCCTCTCCCAAAGAAAAAAAAAAAAATTACTAAAAAAAATTTTTTTTTTTTTTTAACGTTAATACATAATCTAAAATTCAACGTTAATACATAATCTAAAATTCAAAACAAGAAAAAATTATGTATAAATCACAATGAATCAATAATTGTCAATCAACTGTAAGACAAGATATACAAATCAACAAGAGAAAATTTTTCTCCACCAATAATACTTATAACACTTAGAACACGGGCTAGGGGGTGGCAAGAATCAAGGATAGCAGCTCACAAGAATAGCAACTTTATAAGTACCTAGAAAATCATAATCTTAATACTAGTACATATACAGAGAAATTTCCCAAAGCCAGAAGCTCCATTACACAAGACCTAAGAACTTCACCTTGTTCTCACACAAAATTTAGGAGCTAGACATTGCTCTAACAACCGGGTTCCGATATATATCGTTCATAGGCCATAACCTTTCCACAAAAAAAAACACTGTCCAATTTCAGTGATACATTTCATTCACTGCTAACGAATGTTTGGCCAAAAAACCACTGTCTTTATCTCAGTGACCACTACACTCGTCACCATAGTGTCCAATACATACACCCTCATTGAATGATACAGAGAAGACCGCAACAAGACTCCCCTGCACAAATAAACACACCAAAATCAATGAAGCGTAATTATTAGCCTGAAATTATAGAATAACCGGGTTAGAGCCTATCTTTTTCCTTAACTTAGTAGTATAAACCTAATCGTACCCGACACCTTAAAACTAGGAAACCTTTTTAGTCAACCAATAACTGGTACCATTTGCCACCCTCAACTTTTTATAACAAGTAATCCATACAATACATATAAAACATCGACACATGGCCTGTAAAGAAAATTATGATCATTAATAAACAAGTCTTACATATATATTTTATCTCTACGTGCTCACTTCAACAGCACACATACCGTAATTAGAACGATACAGATACTATACCTTTAATAGCTTCATAGCCCTCTGCCACAAACCACTATTCAACGCTGCGAGAGAGAAAATCGGCAACAACATTATCTTTTCCTGGAACGTGTGAAAATTCCAAATTCCATTCTTGCAACATGAGACTCCATCGCATCAATCTTTGATTTTTATTCTTGTATCTACTGATGAAGGTCAGGGGATTGTGATCCGTCAGGATCTTAATAGGTGTATCTGTGGAGGAGAGATAAACCTGAAAATGATTAATGGCCAATATTACAGCAAGGGTCTCTTTCTCCACAGTAGAATACCTACGTTGGGCGGAGGACAACTTTTTTGAAAAGAATGCGACAGGATGAGAGACTCCTTGTTCGTCATTCTGTAACAACACCGCTCCTACACCAACGTCACTTGCGTCCGTAGCAAGAGAAAACGGAAGGTCGAAATCAGAGCCCTCAGGACAGGGAAATTAAGTAAAACTCTCTTCAAATTATCGAATGCCCTTTGCGTTTCCTCAGTCCAGACGAAAGTTACACCCTTTCTTAGGAGATTAGTCAAAGGATCGGCAATGTCAGAAAAATTCCTAACAAACCTTCTGTAATAACCTACTAAACCAAGGAATTTTCTGACATCCCTCCTACACTTAGGAATTACCATTTTCTCAATACATTCAATGTTTGCTTGCTTGGGAGCAACTTTACCACCACCGACTTCATGACCCAAATATACCACCTTCGCCTTTGCGAACTCACTTTTCTTTAAATTAATTACTAAACCAGCCTTTTTCAAAACCTCGAACAGTGCCTAATACGTTTTAAATGCGTTCCCCAGTCATCACTATAAATAACAATATCATCAATATAAACAACACACCCTTCAAACCATAGACCAACGTATTCATTAACCTCTGAAAGGTAGCAGCCGCGTTCTTCATACCAAACGGCATAACTTTACATTGAAACAGTCCTTGTGGTGTTACGAAAGCAGACAAGGCCCTTGCCCGCCTCGAAAGAGGAACCTGCCAATAACCTTTCAGCAAGTCGAATTTACTTATGTATTTAGCCTTACCCATACGATCAATACAATCCTCAATTCGAGGTAATGGATAACAGTCAGACTTAGACAACTCATTCAACTTACGATAATCAAAGCATAACCTGAAATCTCCATCAGATTTCTTTACCAATACAACAGGTGATGACCACGGACTTTGGCTGGGTTCAATCAGGTCATGTTTAACATATAATCAACTTCCTTCGCTACAACCTCATTCTTGAAAGGATTCAACCTGTAAGGAGATTGTTTTACGGGCGTGGCGTTACCTACGTCCACGTCATGTTCAAGGACCGAAGTCCTTCCGGTACATCCGAAAATAATTCCTTATAATTAAATACCAATTTCTTTAAAGACCTTTGTTCTCCATTACTTAAATGAGAAACCATATTAGCAAAATTTTTCAAAGAACCCTTATTATCCGATAGCCATTCACTTCCATCAAAACAATTTTCATCAATATTTTCACTATCTGAAAAAGAAAAAAAATTATTATCAGACACAACAACATCCCCGATAGAGGCCACAGGAATAACCTTCTCCCGTTCATTATTATATGCCTTCAACATATTTATATGGCAAAGCTGAAAAGGTTTCCTTCTCTCAGGGTCTCTACTAAATAATTTACCTCACTTAATTTCTTTAAAATTTTCCACGGTCCTGAAAATGAAGCTTTTAAAGGGTTTCCTGGAATGGGAAGCAATACCAAAACATTATCACCCACTACAAAATTACGCTCCTTAGTCTTTCTGTCAAAAAAGTATTTCATTTTCTTTTGGCTACACAATAAATTTTCACCAGCAAACTTCCAAGCCTTCGTTAATTTATCACCCAAATTACTAACATAATCTAATAAATTTATATCAGGGCGTCCCCCTCCCAAGATTCACGAACCACATCCAATGGACCACGCACACAATGACCAAAAATAAGGCTGAAAGGTGAAAATCCTAAAGATTGACTCGGCACTGACCGAAATGCAAATAATAAGTAAGGTAGTTCCTTATCCCATTCGGAACCATTAACCAAACAATATTTCTTTATCATAGACTTGAGGGTTTGATGGAACCTCTCCAGAGCTCCCTGACTTTCCGGATGATATGGAGAAGATGTTACATGTTTTATATTCAACTCTGCTATTTTGTCTTTGAAATACCTACTAACAAAATTAGAACCACAGTCCGATTGAATTATTTTAGGCATTCCAAACCTGGTGAAAAATTCTATTAGTACATCTACAATTTTAGCACTTTTTATAGTACGCAGCGGAATCGCCTCAGGATACCGAGACATCTTATCCATGATAGTAAAAATATATTCATTTCCACTACGAGTTCTTGGTAAAGGTCCCACATCATCAATAATCACCTCCTTGAAAGGTTCAGAAACCACTGGAATAGGACATAAAGGCGCTTTTGGAATAGGCTGATTGGGCTTACCGACCTTTTGACAGACGTCGCAACTATTGACAAACTTCTTCATCTGCCTTCAACTTGGGCCAATAATAATTCATAAGTAACTTGACCGAAGTTTTATGAATACCAAAATGACCAGCCAAACCACTCTCGTGCGCCAATGCAATTAACTCATTCCTGTAAACATAAGGAACCATTATTTGTTTCAAAATTTCGTGATCAGCATTATTAGCCTCCATAGGTCTACTCAACCTATACAAAATATTCTTAATAATCTTAAACTTAGGAGTAGTCAGATCAGGCACCTCACCCGACTCTATAGAGATATCCTGAAAATCCTTTTTCTGAGCCTTAATAAGCTCTTCAACAGTCCAGTTAGGTTTATTTTTCATAATATCAATATCTCCTACAACTACGCTACCGCTACGATCTAAACTACTTAAATCAACATCAATTGTTGACTCTGCAGCGTCAACAATTCTAGCACTAGATCGAGTAACTACCGCTACTTCATGATCGGGATTTACCAATATTGGACAGGTATTATTCTTAAGTGCAACGTCATTTCCTATGACAATATCAACATCCTTAACAGGAAACTTATCAACGATGGCCAATTTTAAATTTCCTGAAAAGGAAGGACAGATCAAGTTAAAATCTTCAATAGGGTAAGACTTTACCGTATCAGGGAAACCAGACAGCAACACAAATTCATTATTTTTAGAAACCAAATTACCCGGCAATGCCTCCCGAAGAACCAAAGACTGAGCTGCTCCAGTATCACGCAAAATTCGTACTTGCCTTCTCTCGGACGAATTTACGAACGAGACACTACCGACAGACAAATACTTATCAAAGCAGCCACGTAGTCATTGGTCAGTGGTCCTTGCGGGGACGGGTTCTCTCTCTCTCTTTTCCACACTCATTACTGGCCTACCATCAACCCTTTGTGATTTTCTAAATGCATGACACATACTTTTTACGTGCCCCTTCTTATTGCAAAAGAAACACGTTAGTGCCTTCAACTTTTTCTGGATTATATCCATGGGTTTCCTATAACCTCTGTTAGGAGAAAAATTATTATTATTGTTATTAGTATTACTCTGATAGTTATTACCCTGATGGTTACCCTGATGGTTACTTCCATAATTGCCTCTATTAAACCTCTTACCAATGTTATTATTATTACAATTATTATTCCTGCCTGTTCTAACCCAACTAGACTTATTTATTGTTACACCTTCTAACTCATGTTTATGAGATAGATAATACTCATCACTAGCGATGGCTACTTCCTGAATGGTATCGAGTTTTAACTCTTCAAGATGGACCTTCAATTTATCCGGTACACACCTCTTAAACTCTTCCACCAACATCAATTCCTTTAATTTATCAAAATCAACCACCTCTTTGGACTTAAGCCAATCACTAGCATATTGTTCTTTAGACCTTGCAAATTCTACAAACGTTTGCTCCCTACATTTTTGTAAGTTCCTGAAGCGTTGCCTATAGGCTTCAGGGACCAGTTCATAGGCCTTTAAGACAATGGCCTTCACACTCTCATAATCTGATGAAAGATCCTCCTCTAAAGTTACATAGACCTTTTGGGCCCTTCCCACCAATTTACTTTGAATAAGAGTGGTCCAATATTCTTGGGGCCCCTCAACCTTGCTGCTATTCTTTCGAAAGATACAAAAAATTCAGCCACATTATTTTCCTCAAATTGAGGTACAAATTTGAGAGCCTGCGCTAAATTAATAGCAGGCGTTACAGACCTATTTGGAGAAGTGGGAGGAAGAAGGACCTGCACCTCTCATGGCAATCTCATGCTGCCTCTCCCTTTCCCTTTCCTCTGCCTTAAACTTTTCTATTTCCAAATCCACCTTCCTCAAAGCAATTTGCCTATCCAAAATTTCTACAGATACCACACCACCTTTTCAGATTTCACTTCTTGTTCCCCCACCAGCCTTTACTGTTTTTATATATTCATAAATTTGCAATAACAATACACCCTTTCTTATTGACACCTCATATTCCAATTCAAAATGCTGCGCTACAATTATCAAGTCATCCCTATTCAACTCTGCAAGCCTCTCTTGCCACCTCTCCACTAAGGAGTTCTAATACATCAACAACCGACATAATGAACACCTATTCACAAAAAGCAATACACAAAAAAACTGAGGAGGTGAAAATATGCTGCCTAAAAACTAAACCCCAAGAATCAATTTTGCACACACCAGTGAATACACAGGAACGGAAAAATCCTGTCACAGTCGCCACTTGTGATGGCTTGATTAACCACCACACTATATCCAAATATAATAAATCAACAAGTATTCACCAACACAATACTAAATCCACAATTGGTGGAATAGTATCTCAACCTCTTAACCGTGTGCAAAAATCAATTCAAGGGCAAAAGAAAATACCAAAGAAAAATCCTTAATTTTAATACATTAATATAAGTCAGAAATAATACCTGAACCTCTTCAGATACAAAAATAATATGAATATCAATTATACTTATAACAACCACTTACCCAATTAACGATAGAAAAATAACTCATTCAAACACAAAAGGAGGGCCCAGACAGGAAAGAAAAGCAAAAGAGAATATCTACTTAGATACAATCTAATATCCCCTAACAACTTTTATTTTATAGTTTTCTGTGGCTCCTCTTGAAAGACAGTCACTCTCCCGTCTGGAGGATAAATCAAGGCAGTCAGGGTATTAGGGCCTAAAACAGGATTAAAGTGCCGTGATCTCAACAAGAAGTCGTCTATATTTTATACAAAGGGTTATAAATACCCTACCGTAGGACAGTGAGGTCCCCTTGGCTTTAATAACTGGACCAAGGGTATGGAAGAATTATCCGAAGATGAACTCTTAAGCTGCAGAGGGTAATGGATCCACTATATATTGGCAGGTGTACAGATCCTCAAAACAAGCAAGTCAAGCAGCAGTCAAAAAGCCAACCAAATGCCCAGGCAGAGGTCCAGAACGTAACTAACTCCTACTCTTGTAGGATAATTATAAGACCCCTCGTCCACCCAGGGCTGTGGGGAGTGGGGAATGGAATGTACTGGGAAGGCCTCACACCCACTCAGCACCATATATGAAAAAGACAACTGGCATTAGTAAAATTATAAAAGGAGCGAACCACCGGAGGAAGGAGCAAACAAGCTAACAAAACAAAAATAACACTTAAGTAATTTACATTCAAAAATTCATCCAGACTCAAATTAATACCTAATTAAATGGCAACAACTGACAATATATATATATATATATATATATATATATATATATATATATATATATATATATTTATATATATATATATATATATATATATATATATATATATATATATAAAGTCAAATGTAGTAGAGACAAAGCGTTATTCATGTGTAAAATTACCAGTCAAAAATAGATGTTCATTTATAATGTCCTTTTCTGCCAGCCCACCATCAGCATGAAAATTTATTCATAAACGAACGTGTAATATCTGTTCAGGGACAGTGATTAAAGCCCCATCTATATTCATTGTATTTTATGGTCTTATTTTTTGAATTATTAAATGCTAAGTTCATTATACAATGTTGAAACTGTACGAACGAAGTTTTGGCAATAACGCACATTTAATTTTAGCAATTATGGTTTTTTTTCCCAAGTACCAGACTTGAATACAGGAACTTGCATTGGAAAGCTTTATCTCTACCAAAGCTTGAGCAATATTTTATAAATCAGTTCTAAGTGATCAAACGCACAGCATTTTCCACCGCAGTTATTATATTTGGCAACGAAATCTGTGGTGCTGAAATGTAACACTTTCGTAAGACATAGTTAAAATATCACTCATTATTATAGGTATATATATATATATATATATATATATATATATATATATATATATATATATATATATATGTATGTATGTATGTATATGTATATATATATATATATATATATATATATATATATATATATATATATATATATATATATATATATATATATATATATATATATATATATAGGTTTTTAGATGGCGATGTATGGGTAAGTCCTCTCGTCCTCACTAAATCACTATACCTCGGAATAACCTGCATGTGTACCGGCGGGATTCGAACAGTTGCTTCCCGGTTCAGAAGCAACGATAGACAGTGACTTGTCTAATATAAATTTCTTTCCCCTTCATTTCATTCTGCTCTATCGCCATAGCCAGTAGTATCAAACATGTAATCAAAGACATTCATTTTTTAGCAATCTGCAAGTTCGCTACTTGCCTATTTACCGAAGGACCTTTATTAACGGAATTCATATATAAATTGTAATCTCAAAAAACAATATTAAGGTTCCACTGTGTAACCGAAAGTTTTAAAGACTGGGCCTGTCACCTGACATAGATAAAGTAAGTTCACAGTCAACATGCAGAAGTAACGATCTTGCATATATTCAGAGCACTTAATTAACAGTTGATTATTGCAAATTGAATCGGACGAATTAAGAATGGCCAGACATTTCATGAAAATAGGAAGACATTGAAACACATAAATAAATTAGCAAGAACGTCATGCTTCAACAGCATTTCATGGACATCAGTTTCACTACCCACATCATTTTCAACAGTTGCTTTATTACACTAAGAAGAAACACCTTGTTATTCGTTTTGTCAAGACCGAAACACGGCAGTTTTTATGTGTCGATGATTCTAGAAGAATAATTAACGATTCTTAATAACTATGTAATTTTAATTATGATAATTCTTTTCGTTAGTTCAAGTCGGATGAAAATGACAGAGAACTTTCATTCACTCCAAATCACTTATGCTTAACGAAAAACACCTCTTTAAGCCGATTCCACAGTGAAAGTAAAAAGAATTGGCTAGAAAAACATGTCTGTTCTCATGGCATTACCAAATTGCCAATGTAAATTATGAGGATTTTAGTTTTTACCAACTTTCCTTATAGGACCATTAGAAGTCAAAGCTCTCCCAGGCGGGGAAATCAGCTACGAAATGATAAAACTTAATTAAGGGTCGCATGAATTGGCATTTTTCTCTGCCGGTGAATTGTAACTTCGTACACTCAGAAGGTACAATCCCATTACTCACATAAGTCATTCCTTTATCCTCGTAGAGTCAGAAAATAATTAAAAACGAATTCGAGTGAAATACGGTATATGCCAGGAGAAACGTTTGGCGGTTCCGAGGAAAAGTAGGTTTCCAATACGAATGACGCATGGGTTAGATTCATTTGCGTATCAAGGTTATACCGTTTTGCCCTTACCTTCGGCGCTCCCTCCACTTCTTCTCTCCTAGGGTTTTCCTCAAGGCACAATTATTCTCGCCATTGATTCTGTCATCAGGTACAATCGAGAGAATTTACTGCCGTAATTCTGAGCATTATCGCATGGATTCCGCTCCATTCTTTTCATAGTTCAGCTCACGGCATTTCTTTCAAGCACGCTCCGTTTATGAGACCATAAATTCTGTGGAAATATTCATTACCACAGAATGAGAACGATGTTTATGAGTCTTCCTCTGTAACGGTATATTTTCCTTTTAATTGTCAAAATTTCAGTTACTAAATGGAGAAAAAAAATAGTTTAATTCAGGTTTCTCGCTGAAACATTATTTTTATGATAATTTATTCTTCATAAAATTTGTATGATAATTTATTCTTCATAAAATTTCATCCAGCTCTTAATTTGAGAATTCTGCGAAGGAAATTTTACTTTTTATGAAAAAAATTACTTTTCTATTAAATTCCATATCAAGACACTGACTAAACGTCCTAACGCAACAAGTAACAAGAGCACTGGGTAGAGATCATGTCTCAGTAAAGCAGCACGAACAGTTGAGATACCCAAATATTCCGCATTGTTTACCTTTTTCTCTCTAATTATAAAAAAAAACTCTACCTTTGTTGAAAAATCACACGGAAGATGATAACAAAAGAAAGGTTTCTCATCACGAAAAGTGTCCAATTTCCTTCGAAGTTCACCAAATGTTACCCGTCTTTGCTTAGACATGAAATGTAATTCTCTCGATCGGTTGCTAACGTACTTTTATATATACTGTAGGTTTTCCCGTTATAATGTTGGACCGGTTCTACTCGTGGTAAGATACTGAATCATTTATAAATCTAGTAGACGAATATTTGTAATAGAAATACTTTGACAGTATATATATCACTTGTCGGGACCTGTCCCCCACTGGCTGTTGGCCTAAGAAACAGGAGATCAGCGCCTGCCCTATGAGCCTGCAGAGGCCCAGGAGGACTTTAACTTTAACTGCCATATCTAAAGTCTCGACTGTAGATATTCGTAATAAACACCAAAAATAACGTGTAGAGATTTTCATAACCAGGCATTTATCTATTTCATTTTGAGCTGAATATTAAAATCCAGAAATTCCCCCGAGCCGTTTTGGGGGCGGGGCGGGGGCCGGGGGGGTGGGAATTTAATATAGTCGACATTCTCTCTTTTTTTAATTCTTTAAAGTATATGATGGAGGCAGGCTTCGCAATAATCTTACCTTTACTTATGCAAAATATGTTTCCTTCTCTCTCTCTCTCTCTCTCTCTCTCTCTCTCTCTCTCTCTCTCTCTCTCTCTCTCTCTCTCTCTCTCTCAATATATATATATATATATATATATAAAATGTGTGGAATATGCGTGTGCTTAATGAACAATTACATTTTGAAAAATGTCAGTGAGCATAATAATTATTCTCTCTCTCTCTCTCTCTCTCTCTCTCTCTCTCTCTATATATATATATATATATATATATATATATATATATATATATATATATATATATATATATATGTAATATATATATATATATATATATATATATATTATATATATACACAAATATATATATATATTTATATATATATATATGTGTGTGTATTATATATATATATATACATATATATATATATATATATATATATACATATATATATATATATATATATATATATATATATATATATATATATATATATAGTGTATTTAAAGAACTATGACGTTACGAGAAATATTGAGTGAGCATAATAATTAATCTCTCTCTCTCTCTCTCTCTCTCTCTCTCTCTCTCTCTCTCTCTCTCTCTCTCTCTCTCTCTCTCATTATATATATATATATATATATATATATATATATATATATATATATATAATGTGTGTATTTAAAGAACTATTACGTTACGAAAAATATCAGTGGGCATAATAATTATTCTCTCTCTCTCTCTCTCTCTCTCTCTCTCTCTCTCTCTCTCTCTCTCTCTCTCTCTCTCTCTCTCTCTGAGTCAGTTATAATAGCGGAAGTCATTTTTAGAAAGATGAATTGTCTAGTAAATTTGTTTTGCGCGATGATAATGAACAGACAAGTCTCCTCTGTCTTTTCGAGGGGAGAACCAAAAATAAAATTTGGTCATTTTTTCAGTAGAGTAAAAAGTACATACAACTTTGTTCCTATCTTATGTGAGACTAAAAGTGATGAATACTTTTTTTTAACTGGGGCTTGAAGAGTTTCTCGGATGCTTAGTAAGTGTTGGAGAAATATTTGTCAATACATTTTCTTACTTGTTGGAAATAAGGTGCTCACAAGAATGTTAGAAGTAATTGGAGGGATATGATATCAAATAACAGAATTAGAGAAGTAAAGGGGGTACAACCAGTCGAAGAGTATGTTAGGTTCTCATGCTGGAAGTGACTAGGCCATGTGTATAGAAGACAGGTGTGGGTTACCCTTGGTAGAAGAAGTAGAGGTAGGCCAAAGGAGGCGTGTTTGAGGACAACGAGGCGAGAAGCAGTAGGTGAGTGTTGGGGAGCTCTTGAGGAGTTAGCCCAGGACAGAATATGGTGGCTTGAGTTCATGGAGGCCCTGTGCATCCCCGTGGGTGCCACAAGAAATGACTGCTTGATTGACTGACATTTTCTTAATGGAATGATTGTGGTTTCTGATCAACCCGTTATATCCTAAGTTGTTTTGGTATGGGTTTCATGACAGATTCTTGATTATAATTATAAACAGTTAAGAGAGACAAAATAATCCTCGCTGAAATCCTTTCTAACTTGTATTGTAGCAAACCGAATATAAGGAGTCTTGAAAATAAGTCTTTGGGGTAGTAAATCATGGTAGGTTTTCCATAAATGAGGACAGTGAGAGAAAGTAAAATTAATAGAATTAGTTCCGTAAGTCTAGAGACAAAACAGCCATCAATCTGGTTTTTATAAAAGGGATTTTATATCATTTTTCGTCGAACACAATTTATTTTTACGATGTGACACTTTGCATGGCCCAAACTGCGACTGATAATTTCTATGAGATTTACTTATCGATTAATTAAATTCATTCTTATGATAATAATAGTAACAGCTTTTACTACCGTTTGTTTCTGACAAAAGATTATCAAGAAAGGCTACTGTAATTGTGAAGAAAAACTATCTTTTTTCATATAATCATCATCATAATATTAATCTCTTTCCTAGCTTTAGTTTTAGAAAGCGTGGTATCAGAGAATGCTCTTTTAGCTTTAAACCAGAAGCCTGGACTGGCCGTAATGAAAAGAGTGTGCCATTTATGAAATGAGCGCATGTTCAGAAAAATATTACCCTTTCCTGAACTGACAATTGCCACTCGTAAATGATTACACTGCATTAGTCCAAAAATTAGATGTGTAGCCTTTTCACGCTGATTTTCGAAAATGGGGCCCCGGACATAAATGAAATAATGGAAAGACCTACTAAATGTGACAAATCTTCGGTAATGGTGTGTACTTTTCGTTAGCCCAACTTCCGTTTCCGAAGAATTGTTAAAGCAATGCCGGTTTAAAAGTCTGGAGCGTGCTGTCATTTACGATAACATACCGTCAGAAGTAATTTCGTCATGGGAGTGCCTGTTTTTATTTATTTTTTTCCGAGCTGGATTTAGTTCGGAAATTCGGGAGTTTCGAAAGTGGTAATTTAATGTCCAACTTACATTTCATTTCATTAATATTTTGTATGTACACATGCACACAGACACTTTTGTTTATGGAGGGAAACAACACATAACCAAACGAGCATTGTCAAATTTATATTTATAGAAAACGACGGGTTCAACGTGATTTACATAAATATCCATGCATTTTCACAAAACGTTATTTATGGCTAATATGTGTGAAAGTTTTCACTTTGTTTTAAAAGCGTTTCGTCTACAGTTATTAACTATTCCGCAATTTGAGTTAATTGCCCAGCAGCTTAATGAAGCACATCAAAAAGCTATGTGCTTGTAAAAAATAGCATACAGTGTCTACACCTTTACAGTAAACTTAGATATCAACTGCGATATTTGAATAAAATAACAAGAGCGTGTTAGAAAAGCAAGGAATACAAATCAAGTGACCAAATTCTTTGCTTCATCATGTACTGTGTAAATCTTAGATCTCGTAAATTCTATCATTTTGATAAAAAGGACTAAGGTCCTCTTGGGACACTGAATAGGATCTAAACTTCAGGAGGAGATTAAGACCCCTATTTGCCATCTAGTTGGCCATCTAGTTGGAGAGAGAGAGAGAGAGAGAGAGAGAGAGAGAGAGAGAGAGAGAGAGAGAGAAAGAGAGAGAGAGAGAGAGAGACTGCCTTGATTGGTTTGTCCAAGGGTCCGCATCTCTGCGAAGGAGATCCGTTTATTGTCCTGTGTAATCTGGCATTACTACGGAGGAATGGCCGGCGCTGCCTCATCCCATTTAATTGAATGCAGGTAACAGGCTCATACATTTCGGAGGCCCGAGTGTTCCCACCAACATTGAATGGGGTGTTCGCCACCGACCGCAATCGCATTTAGCGAAATAAACACATCTATATCTTTGGTTTATGTAAATTTCCGGGCGTCCAGTGACAAAATGATGGGCGTCTCCGTTACTCAGGCCGCGTAAATTCTTTGTCACTCTTGACATACTGCAGATGGAATGTTTGAGGGAAATTGTTTACTCTCTTGAGATTCAGTTTGGTATTTACTGATTTTTTTTTTTTTATCAACGGAACAAGGGCGATTGAAAAAGATGTGTAATTTGTACCGTGAGCTCATATATTTTAGTACATTGTTAAGTGGGTAATGGAGAGAAGCGAAATATTGGAGGGGATTAGAGGCAGATATTAAAACCTTAAATGATTTTTAATTATATATATATATATATATATATATATATATATATATATATATATATATATATATATATATATATACACACACACACATACACACACACACTTCTATTGTTGATTTACCCTATATGTTTCAGATTCACTTCTACTCTGTGGCACTTGATATTTCATAGCCGCTATGCTATAACATTCGTCTCCTAACCATTGAATTTTGAGGATATACTTGGAAAACATATAGTATTAACTTTCAAAATTCCCTTTTCTAGGAAGAATTGGAGATAAAAAGTACACGTCATTCTGTCATGTTTTTGGCAGTTTTTAATTATGTACTATCTACCGACAGGAAATTTATTTTGTTGGCTTAAATATGTTTAAAAACCAATCCTTTTTTATTTTTATAGACATGAATGATGAATGATGTTGACTCAAACACGCTTCGTAGACGAAATGATTTCCCCCTGAAATGGATGTTAACGGGAAAGTTAACATCCATTTCATTGATGTCTGAGTTCACGAAATTCAACATTTTCCCTGAAACATCCCCATTCCATTCTTTTATTCCTTGATGAAATCAAATATATCTCTGCTATCTGGAGACTTCATTCCATGATCAATCTGGACTTATGACAGCGCGAGGCATTGCTCCGGGAGCTGACCGTAACTAGGAGCACCGTGCTTGAAAGGTCATTCATTTTTTGTCTATTAACGAGTAATTATGATCCTCGTTTGTGGCGTAATGACTTCTTCACCAGTTTCATAACATCAGATAACAGGCCCTTTTTAACTCATGAGTTTAAGTTTTCTGCAAAAGAAAACTATTGCGACGGCCATTTGTCTGTCCGTCCCCCCTTTTTCTGTCCGCCATCAGATCTTAAAATCTACAGAGGCTAGAGGTCTGTAAATTGCAATGTTGATCATCCACCCTCCAATCATCAAACATAATAAATTGCCGCCCTCTAGCCTCAGTAGTTTTTATTTTATTTAAGGTTAAAGTTAGCCATAATCGTCCGTCTGGCAACAATATAGGACAGGCCACCACCGAGCCATTGTTAAAGATTCATGGCCGCGGCTCACATAGCATTATACCGAGACCACCGAAAGATAGATATATTTTCGGTGGTCTTGATTATACCCTGTACAGAAAACTCGACTGCACCGAAGATTTTTTACTTGTTTATTTCCAATAACTTTCAAAAAGTGTGTGCTTGCACTAGAACAAGTCATTAAAGCTGAGTCTGCATTTTGACGTATTTTTCATTATTGACAATCAAATTCATCAGATAAATATGCAGAATGGAAACAAAGAGAATCAATTCGTAAAAGACGTTCAGGATTTAGGAAAAATAATAGTTAAGTGCCTAATCGGAGGTAATGCCATGTAAATGATGTTTACTGGTGAAAGCAATTACAGCGGATTTTGAAAAGATAACATAATAGTCAGTAAACGATCTGATGCTTCAGGTGATCTTTAAAGTCCGGTATTTGATCATCGAGAATCTTATTAGACCATAACGTTAACGAGGCAAAATTTTCTTTGAATTTTAAATTAGAGATTTTTAAGCCGATATGTTATCAATTACTTTGGAAATATGCTAAACCACAATGAAATGAAATGCTCCATAAAAATGTACTTTCATCTCCATTCACGATGACGAGACTCATTTTGCTCCATAAACATTTCTGTATCTAGTGGCCATTTTTAGGTAAAGCCGTTTTTAGCGCTAGTTTCATTTATTAGGCAATGGAACTCAGTCATGACTTTTCATTAACGGAAACAGCGCATAAGCCAATTTTAATTATGTATAATGAATAGAATTATCACTCTAAATATATCTTTTCAACGTAAATTAAATTAAGATATTAAACAGAGACTATTTTTTCATTCTCCACCAACGTATGTTCTCTCTCTCTCTGTGCCCAGGTTTTCCGATAAATCAACAGTAATCACCAACAAACCACAAAAGATAAGATATTAATTCCCTCAAACGTTTGCTCCATTTTCAGTTTGTTTACTGCAAGGCCACCTGTCACATACTACAGTATTTCTCTCTTAAATCCTTCAGGTAATCAAAACATGATGACAGTATCCTTTGAACTAGTGTCATTTTTGATCCCGGCGTGAAAGACATGCAGATATAAAGCAATTCTAGCTTTCCGATTGAACAGAAATTGATTTTAATGTCAGCAGACTAGATTAACTTTTCATTCTTCTTCTTGAAATAGCTGACCAACGTATGAGAAAATAACATTATGGATGAGGATGAGAGCGCTGCACTTGTGTTAAGCTGTAAAGGATGAGTAAAGAATATGAAAAGCCTAGAAAACCTCAACCATTTAATTACGTTATACGTATAGAGCATACGTACCCCCAAGGGGAGTATGCCTTATATATATATATATATATACATATATATATATATATATATATATATATATATATATATATATATATATATATATATATATATATATATATATATATATATATATATATATATATATATATGAAATTTTTTTACTTTGATGATGGATATTTTCATAAATATTGGCCCTGATATTTAATAAAAACAATTTTCTTCTATTATCCATTTTTGTTTTATCGACGCAGAATGTCGCCGGTATTGAGATTCGTTGCACTGCTATGTAAGCTTATGCATAATTTCATGTGGACACATGCTCATTTTTCTTTTATTTGTTCTTATTTTCCATTTTTTATAGTTTCATAATCTCGATTGTATATCAAAACCGCATTCACATTATTAGACTTTTTTTTACTCAAAAATCGTTTGAAGAATTATTAGGAAAAGCCTACCACAAATATGTGTTAATTACACAAATTTGAGTAATTGGAGAGAATTTAACACGGCAATAGCCACAGTTTTTAATAATTGTGCAGTTACGGTACTATCCATATTCATAAAGTGTTGCCTGCTATGAAAATAAATTTTTCCGTACGTTTGATAACAGTAATGAATGTATATTGCTGATTTTATCATGATTTTATTGTGCAATTGTACCAGTGGTGAATAAAATCTAGTGCAAAATAAAAATAGTTTGTTAGATTAGAAACATCGCTACCAGTAATTCAATATGACAATCAAAGACAGGTGGAGATAAACTCTTTTAAATCAAGAAAATCACATATACACCACATCATATTTCTTTGACATGACCTGAAGAGCATTGCTACTATATCAATTTTATGCTTTCACAGTTCCTGGAATTAATTTTGCTATACTGTTTCAGATTCATCTCACACTTCTCTCTGTTGAAATATATTTTTGACTCTTTGCTATACAATCAATTGAATCATAGGGAAAACGAAACTGCAGAGAAGGATTGTATCAAACAAGGCGGTTATGTGTCTATCAGATTGATGAATATCCTTTTAGAATAAATGAAAATATCAGTAACTCTAATTTCAAAAGAATATAAAGATACAAATTAAGGTTCTGCCTCAAGTACAAACGAGGCCTTTTATCTCATTTTCTATTTTCTAGCTTTCGTTTTAATGTCGAGCCCAGAGGGGAAAATAGTTGAAACGTTGTTGCAGAAAAAAAGCGGCCCCATTTCCTGATGGTAGCCATTCCACCAAATTAAAGCACTAAACCAATTTTGTACGCTGATGAAAGAATAAAGACCCAGTTCCGTGCTAATGGTTGGTAGCAGTGTACTATTGTTTCCCAAAAAAACGGCCATTAAAATGGTGTTCGTGTGATTACTCCTCTTTATCAAGTTACGAATTTTTCCATGCGTGAATGCAAGCGCGTATTCTCCATTGATTCAGCACGGAAATATGAAAGTGAACTTTTCAGTCCATATCAGCAAAGAACGTCAAGTTATGAGGTCAAATGAAATCATTTCAGCACATTTTTCTGACGTAGCCACTAAATGACTCACATCCATTTAAACGTGTAACGAAACTTAAAATAATCCACACATCATATATTTCACGTGCGTAAAATATCCGCTATATAAGTTATTTTGGACTTGCTCTAAGAATCCGAACACTTTAGAGTCATCCATAATTTGCTCGTGTATTAGTTAACTTCAACACAAAATTACATGAGATGGTAGCAGAACAGGTGTCACAAGGCGACCTATAAGACCACGGGGCTACCTGTTGCCCAGCGTAGAGGGAAAATTAGGTGGCAACTGTGTTCAAGATTTCTTCATGGTCCTTCAAGAAAATTTCGTTCGACGTTTACTTGAGCCTTTCATTAGCTGTGATGATATTCCAAGTGTTTCATTTGCAGAGAATCTCATGTTATAAAAGAAATATAAGCAAAATGTAGGCAAGCATTTCATATTTGAACAAATGCATTCTCTGGTCTTCTATGGTGTAAGAGTATGCAGCCTTTATAATGTGATAATGGCAGCCGGAATTGTTATGTTCTTAGTTTTTCAACAAGAAGAATCACAGTTGCCGGAGATGTAAGAAATCGAGAATCACTGGCCCCTTACTAATTAAGCTTCTGACCTTTGGCAGGTCTATATCGTCCAGGGAACGTAATAAGACACTACGAGCTGTGAGCACGCATGCGCCATGTCCGATATGGTAAATTGAGCTCTTCGAGAAAGTAACCAAGAGGCTATCTATACGTGAGGTGGAATATAAAATCTAAAGATATATGTATTAGGGAAACATCGTAGGCTCATAGGAAATGTAATTATGGGCAGTTATGGAATTTGACTAGACACTAAATTACAGGGGAGCGCCAACCATTTCCAGTTTCGTTTCCTTATCGAAACTCCAAGCTCTGAAATAAATCAAAGCGTTCCAGCGACCAATGAACTTTCACCGTAAGGCATTTCAAGACCCAGAGAATGTCGTCACAGAAAACCTTACTTTACGAACGCCAAAATCCGGGTTCAGTGCCTTTCCCACTGATCACACGTCCCTCTCCCGACGCAGTAAAGTGTTTAAAACTTCCTGCCAAATAAATGCTTTAAATTTTGGCCTTCAATCGAGTTGTTATTGGAAAACGTTCTTGAACATGAAATGAATTTGCTTTTCCACCGACAAAAGTTTTAAGTGGACGATGCTGAAGTTAAAGAAAGCGCAGCCGTGTTAAAACTATTTCCGATTAAAAGTTTCTTTTTTCTCTGATTTACCTCTCCGAATGTTAAATGCTTTGATTGCCAGCAATCAGCATAAAAGTTTTTCCATTAGAAAATATTAATGCAGTCATTTTTCCGTCCCAGCCTTCCTACAGGTGTTGTAAAATTGTCAGGTCATTAAAGTTTCGGATCTGTAATGATTCTTTCTCTCTCATTCTTTAAATGATTCCTGGCGTCATTCCCATTACCTTCTCTGTAATTCCTTTTCCTTTTTTGAAAATGAAATGAACTTTCAGTTTAAACAGAAAGCAACGATGTGGAAACCAGACCTTAAATACAAAAGAAAAAGACTAAAGTCAGCACATAATTCTGGAAGATCTCTTGTCTGGAATTGAAATAGAATTACGAACCATATAGTTCTTATGCAGAAACATTAGCTATGGCCTTCGACGGTGAACTGGGTTGGTGAAAACCCTATAGATAGTGCATAATATTAATATATTATTATAATTAAGAGTTGAAAGACCAACTCTTGAAATAGAGCTATGAAGCTGGACACTGGAAAAAAATAGTAAATACACCTAGAGATAATTAATGTTTAATTAGGGTGTTATTACACTAATGAACTCATTTGACCATTAAGAAAAATGTTGTATCAAATAGAGTGGTAACACTCATGATTCACAGTAATATAATATTTATATATAATTTCGTTGTAAAAGTACTGATACTCTTCATCATATACAAAAAAGCTATGTCCACATCAGCTGATGATAACTACTTTTGACAAAAATATGTTCGCAATATTTTAATAAAAAGATATGTTCCGTAATACCATCCATTTTTAGTAATCACGCAGGTAATAGCAATTTAATTAATATAACGTGCAATACCCAAATTATATGTGTTTTACGATTACCATGGTGTTCATATTTCAATAGATTCTACAACTATAAAGATTTTGTGATATAATTTTAGTAGGGGATATATGATGGTTTATTATTTTTTTATTTTTTTCAGGGTGCAGTTGTCATACGCGAATATAATATTTAGTAAAAGAAAACTATTTTTCTGTTAGACGAGAATCAGTACCAATAAAACCAAGACGAAAACAAACTATTTATTATTTAATATCATAACTTTCTCGTGATCTTAAGTGTGGAAAAATAAAGTCCACGTACACTCGTAACCACAATCTCCAACCCACCTAGGTCGTGCTCTGAGTTTATTAGCGGGGCCTTTCTGGACAGATTCTACCCTTCCCTCCCCCAACCCCCTTTCCTAACAACAACCCGGCCGTTTCGGCATTTTTTCTTCGTTTCGATATTATACAGGTTGTAGAATTCAACACAGTGTTGTCTGTACAATCATACCATGACTGCTTTGCATTATATGCAGCAAAATCAAAAAAAAAAAAAAAAAAAAGCAAAATCCGGAAGAGTTCGAAAGATTTTGGAGTGTGTTTCAATCCGTGATAGTTGGCGTTACCCGCCGTCCAGAAAGGCCCCGCTATAAACTCGGAGCACGACCTAGGTGGGTCGGAGAAGTGGTTTCCGAGTGTACATACATACTACTGTGGACTTTATTTTTCCAAACTATTTATTGCTAGGTTAAGGTACATTTGACGTCGAATCTTTTAACACTTGTACACGTGTTTCATTTTGATTTACCATGCTCTGAAGATAATTAAATACGTTAATATTTTACTAGTTTCCGGATTCCAGGACCTATATACATAATGACTGTTTCAGGTTGGTTCCATACTCATTGTGCTAATCTTTGATTCTATACTTTCAATGCGCAGCTGTAACGTAAGAGGAATTAAAATATTTAAAAGAAATTGTCAGGTCATTATTTTATAAAAAAAAAATATATATATATACAGATATATTTAAAAAATGATGGGTATCGTCTAGATAAAAGACAATCGGTTTATAAAGCGTAAGTTTTTTCTGGATAACCAAAATCTCACCATATTTTCTAATAAATGATGTTTCATCATTTAGCCGCTTCCCCAATTTCGAAAACGCATGGAGGCAAAATTTAGTTACCTACCGACTTTTTTTTTAATAACGATGTCAGAGGGGATGATAGTTAAAACGTTGCTTTAAAAGAGGTTTCCATTTCACGATAGGAGCCATCCCTCCAAATTAAGGCACTAAACCAATTTCGAGAGCTGATGAATGAATAAAGACCCAGCGCCGTGTTAATGGTTGAAAGCAGAGTGTTCTATTGTTTCACAAAAATCCATTAAAACGACGCCTGTGTGATTACACACTCCTGCCGTGTTACGAATTTTTATAGCGCAAACCTAATTGTATATTCTCTGTTAGTTTAGCTCAGGAATATCAGAGTGAACTTTTCAATCTCTGTAAAAAAGAACGTCAAGTTGTGAATTAAAATAACCTCACTTATTACTCTCTTTTGTTTTAGTTATCAAAGACAGGTACGCACAGACAGATCCGTTTGCGCTTGTTCATACACACGCATACACAACAACTACTATGTACTTCAGGAAGTTTGAGTCATCGTTTTTTGCCGATATCTTTCAAACCAATCGATTGATTGGTACTTTGAAACAGAGTTTCTCACGCCCTCCCCTAGTATTTTATAAAAATTTCGTTGTCCAAGACAGATTTTCAAGGCACTTTACTCTTGAATTTTAGAACATAGCCAAACCTAGCCAGTCGAGATTTTCGAATTCATTCAGATAAGCACTCTTGGGGTGCTTATCCCTCCTGTCACCCAGCCATCCTCAGTCTTTAAACCTCACTTTCCCGTCTGTGTTCTCTCTCTCTCTCTCTCTCTCTCTCTCTCTCTCTCTCTCTCTCTCTCTCTCTCTCTCGCAATATTTGTTATGTAATGGAATGTTTTCAGGCACATATTAGCATTGCAGTTTTTCAGCTGAGCAATGTAGGATGAAATGAGCTAACGACCTACATGGTCGTCAGAATTTAGGGGTTTCCGAAATCTTTGTGGTTGATGAATGAAATGTCGGGTTAAACGACGGCTTTATTATCACTTGTGTATCCAGTATCTATAGAGAAGGTTGTCTCGTCGCTGTTCAGAGTTATGGCTTACATGATGAAATGTCCCCGTGGACGCAGAAATGCATTTGCTATACGTCTTCTTGAAGTTTACAGCCGGGAGAAACCTGCCCAAAAATTAAGAATAAATCTGAATAGGTAAGATATTGCCTATGATTATATTTCACGGTGATATATATAAGGGAATAAGGGAAAGATAAAACTGATTTATTGACATCCATCTATGATATCGTGTGCACTGTCATAAATCGTTATAAACTGTTCTGTGATTTTAACCCATTATTTATTTATATTATATATGCAGAACAGTGAATTTAGAATAGACATGAAATAACTTTTCATCTCAAAATTATGCACACAAAATAAAAACAGTCACACTCAGGAAGAAAGTAACATACGGGGTGTAATGACGTCAAGGAAGAGTAGGGAGAAGTTCTGTGGTGGAGTTGAAGAGGAAAGTTGGGGGTAGTGAGGAATTTACACTAAGTAGATACTCGGGTAAGTTCAGTAGTATCCAAGCTCGTATGTGCGAAAGCATGAATCAGTTTGCTGGCTACCCCATCAAATTCAAGAGTAAAGAGCCTGAAAAAGCTGAAGTTGGAAATTGAATTTATTACCAAAAATTAGGGGAGTGTGTGAAGCACACTGTTGCAAAGTAACACACCAATCCATCAATTACTTTGAAGATATTGGCAAAAACGATGGCTCAAACTTCCTGAAATACTATGTAGGTGTCGAAAATGAGTTGTATGGTCACTACAAGCTAGTATTTCAACCAGCGATACTGCTAAGCTGCTTTCTTGACTGTCTAAAATGTGTTAGAGTATTCTGATAACATTCGGCATAAACCGATTTTAGTTAAATATGCTCTAAATCGGTTCTTCACTCTTTCCATTCCATGGAAGGGGGAGTGACTTCCTTAATTATCCTTATTTTCTGATCGTGAAAGTCAGCCTGATAACAAAGGCATTGGTAATGAGAAGTGCAGTTCGGTTCTACAGAAATACGAGGGTGTGCTGACCACCTATTTGTTATTAGAGAGTTGAATGAGAGGTATAAAACTTTTGAGTCCACAAAAGATACACCTTTGGCATCAAAATTTGCCGTTGTCCACATTTTGTCGAAGATGCAACCACACACTACTAATAGCAACTGAGATACTTGAGGTAACTGCAAGTAACTGCACATTATTAAAAAAAATAAGACATGAAAAATAATATTCACGATTTTTTGCTTTAAGCTATGTCACCTTATTCAGGTAAACTACTGTATACATGAAACACTTGCACTGGGAAAAGGCTATAGAAGCAAGCTAATTTTCATACCATCAACATTTCCGTGGACACAAATAAAAGCTTTCACTGCAGGAACCAACATAAATGTAGAAAGAAAATGGAAATAAAATTGTGTAATTTACCACGGGGTGGTAATTTAGACGAGTGAAAAGAACCCAGATCAGAATTCAGCTTTTTTAACATAATGAAAAAGGCTAAAAGGAAATTTGTACACAATTAAAGATATTAGATAAACTAAATTAAAAATGTTTGCTCTCTTTGATTGTGCAACTTGTATAGTTTCTGTGAATTATCCAAAACACCACCATTTTCTTTATTGTAGGCTGTGTATCACAGTATTTTTGAACGAAAAATTGCTTTTATGGCAACCATATGAAAAATAACTGAGGATAACATCAGTAGAAAATTTCTATTGAGTTCACATTTATTTGGGTTTGTAATCAAACATAATCCTTGGTAACAAAAGAATTAATTGCTTCTTTTCACGTCGTATCCTGAATGGCTGTAACATTTTCAGCGCTGAAAATCCTTTTGATTCCAATTCGCATTGTCATCCGGCTGGATTTCATTGTTCGCAAAGGTTTCAGTTTAATGGAATCCTACCCCAAAATTAACGGAATTTAAAGATGTATTTTGATGATAAGGGGGACCTCTGTCAGTAGATTATTAACAAAATAGGTTAATAAATTCCGTGACAGTTATATATGATATATGTATTTATTCGTCAGCAAACAAAACCCGAGTTATAATTGAAGTAAAATTTTTGTATTTTCAGTACTCGAATACATTTTAAAAACCATAATCAACTCTTATATGTAGAACTTTTATTCAGTGTTGTCCACGAGCTGTGACCATGTACTTTTCAAATTATCATAAAATACTCCTAATAATGACAACATTAACTAATTTATCAAATATTACAACTATTCCTCTTTTAGATATTTAGATACCAATTTGAAGGCAGGAATTTATCAGATGAAGACGAGCAGAAAACCTGCAAAGTTCGCACAACATTTTTAGAAATAAGAATTTATTGGCATGCAGAGTTTGGGAAACATCGACGCATCTGAACAAATAATGAAATTTGAATGTTACAGAATTACGGAAACGTTTCAAAATTGGGTTCATTTATTGGTGTTTCCGTAAGAAAAAAAAATCCAGTCTGCAAGCGAATTCTCAGTTTTTAATAAACTATGAGAACTTTGGTTGAAAGACTTCACAACTAGGAAATATAGATGGTGAAAAAGTACACAATTTAATAGTGAGGTGTTATGCTTTCTCGTATGTCACGTAGACTGGGTATTTGACTTGCGAATGCCGTAATATCCGTTAAGCATATTCGCATGGATTATTGTTCCCTTTCATATCGTAAAAAAATTTTTCAATCACTGACCTAAAATTCTGTGTATGTGCAGACATGTGGTAATTTTACGTTATAATAGCTTTAATATTATCATGTTAGTGGCAGTTCATGGTATCTTGCAGTTACGGTGGATTTTACATTTCAAGAGTGAGACTTCTGATGTAGCAGAATAATCACAGTTGTGGGTATATAACATTTACGTTAAAGTTTTATCATCAGCAAATAAAAGTGTTTATTAGGTGTAGAAAGAATCAGTACCCATAAATTAAGATGAAAAAAGAATTACGCCCTTTGGAGGATTTTTCTAACTAAACTGTTTTATTTACTTAAGAGTTTCACAACTTAAAATTCTTTTGAATGTCTCAAGCTTCACTGTGTTCAAGTACATTCTGTGATTCAGCACTTCGTAAAGTAATCGGATCATGGCTAATGCGAATATAGTGAGGTAAGTCCTTATAAAACGAGACGGAGTTAGATTCTAAAAATTATTAAATATGATGATCTATAAACGAACCAAAGCGACTTTTCATCATACTTCCTACTGAATGATGCTCCATCATTTAATCTCGGTCTTTGTCACTGATTTTGAGAGTGCAGCGGAAAAAAAAAATTCCCATCTAACGCTTAGACGTCATCGTCTTTTATATCCTATCTCTGTTTTCTAACGTTTTTTCGCAACGGCCCATCTGGAGGGAAAAATAGTCACAACGTCGCTGTAAAAAGAGGTCCATTTCATGATAGTAGCCATTTCCCCAAATTAAGGCACTAAACCAATTTTGTGCACTGATGAATGAATGAAGACCCCGCTCTGCGTTAATGGCTGGAAGCAGAGTGTTCTTTTGTTTCACAAAAAGCCATTAAAATGGCGCTCGTATGATTACGCACTTATCGTATTACGGAATTTTTTATTGTATAAATACACCGGCATATTCTTTATTAGTTTAGCTGAGTAATGTGTAAATAAATTTTTAAATGTATTTCAATAAGTACGTTAAGTTACGAATTCAAATGAATTCAGTCCACCACCCTACTCCGTCCCAGGCATTAACGGAACTGCGTCCTTTCAGAAGAGTCGTAACGGTAAATGCTGACGCTTAAATGCACCCATGCTAATGCTTACACAACACACACACACACACACACACACACACACACGGGCACGCACATACACACAACCCCAACACACACACACACATTCCTGCATTTTAAGCACCCACTCCTAGCCCCAATTTACTCTCCTTTTCACATCATTCCTGTCTCCTTTTTTATCCCCTTTGTTCTTATTCTTCATTTGTATAGCACTTTGACAGCATCTATCTGTTCGCAAGTTGATCGATTTTGACACCTTCACGGGTGTCCCTCGATACCATCCATTCTCTGAGAATCTAAGTCTCAGAACTGACTGGGCATTTCTCAGTTCTCATTTCCGTCAGTTGAAATCCCCATATCTATAGGATCTTTCCTAGATAGTGACCCCCAAGGGTATGAACCCGGCATGTATCCACCTTTGCGGCGTGTTTAGTACAAGCTCGTTGGGGATGGCCGTAAAAACATAAACAAAAGATTGTAAATATCACATAGTGACCCTAAGATATATTAGTCCTAGATAAAGACCCCCCAAAACCGGTAGGGGTCACTATCCAGGAAAGATCCCATCTACACTCGTTAGTATTTCTTATTTTTTTCTGTGTACGAAAGCGCTCTAGTTTATTATCTTGGAAGCGCTGTGCCCTTGTGAAGGCGATGGACGTTCTTAAGACTAAAATTAATATTGTTTGATGGGTGCAAAAACCTCCCACAGGTGCATAAATAATGTTGGCGTAAGGGAGAGGTATATGGTGAAATCACATAGTCAGTAGTCTCATCATTCAAAGATGGTTCCCTATAAATAATACAGGGTCCAAATTAAAACAGTATTGCAACCTTTCATAAGATGCATAACAATGCAGTCATTCACTTATATTCTAAATCTTTATGAATTAATTGAAGCTACCGTTGGACAGCTTTCCTGTTATGTTTTTTTTTTCATATTTATTACTGCATGTTGAAGTTCAAATCTGCATAAGCTGACAGTGATTCTAGGGAACATATTGCCATATCAATATCAGTGATAGAAATGTAGAAATGTCTCATCCATCTTGCAAATGATACATCAGGACCAAAGGACTTTTTATGATTATTAAAACTTTGAGATTAATTAAATATAGAAAACAAGACTAATGAACGACCATTCTTCAAAGATTCATGAAGAAGGCCTTATTATGATCGACTAACGAAATTCACCATAAGAAGAAAAACTCACCCCCGCTGAAATCCCTGAACATTGTTGGAAATAACAAGAAAGCAAGCGGAGTTTATTGATTTTCTGAGATAAATTATAATGACAATTAAAAAACGAAAATACACGAAATGACCCAGTTTCATCTCACATGAGACAAGCTAAAGACCTCATTCTCTACATACAGCATAGCCACTATTTGTTCAAGACTGTTAACCAACTCCTAAGACCAAAACAAGAGGAACTTCAAAGAGGCTCTGAAGCTAAACAGGCTTTTGAAACGTTCCCGTTCCTAATGATTATATCTTGAACCACTTATGACTTAATTCGGCTTACGCTCAAGGGAAATCAAAAGTATTTGAGAAAACCTGGTCATTTGGCTGCACAATGGACTTTCCTTTTGTCTTTGAAGATGTTTTGTGTTGTTTTATAACAACAATATTCTTTATTGTTGTTCATTTATATAGTAAGATGTTATTATTATTATTATTATTATTATTATTATTATTATTATTATTATTATTATCCCACCTCCTCTTTATATTGCTATTCCTTTCATATTTAATTGTCTCAGCTATTTTCACATAAGCCTTTTATTCAAGGTAACATATCAATTTAAAAGACAAATTCTTTTTTTTTACTTCCACATCTCAGAAGTGAGGAAAGGTAGTATTCAGACATTTTTCACGCTGTCCTACTATTGTTTAAAATTACAGGTCAATTTAAAGAAAAATATTTTATTGTTTCTGCAATTTTTATGAAACTTGGTGTTTATGATTATTTCCCTGAAATGTATTTTACAATGGCGTATTTATCAAGGATGCATGTCAATCGAAGCTCCAGTATTCTATATTCATGTCCATTATTTTTTCTGATTATGAAGAAAAATATTTTTTGCATTGTCCTATTTCTCAGGGTCACTGGTCCATTGTAGGGTGACCGTATTTTATTCGGTAATTTGAATGAAATTTATTTAATAGGTAACCGGTATACATGAAGTAGGCTCGCCAAAAAATATTTTGACCTGGATTTTTGCCAAGATTGCAGGTCAATTTGCATCATATCATTTTATTGTACTTTCATTTTGATAAGGTTGTCAGGTAGGTACTTGGAGGTTTGGTGACTATTTTTCCCAAGTGTTTTTTAATTTGACCTACTTTATAAGGTCACAGGTCAATTTACAGATCTTCACCCTTATCTTTATTCTCTACATTCGGGAAGAATGTTAGTTCTAGTTTCCTGGGCTTCAGAACAAGGGCCAGAACATTTCGAATTCCATTGCTGAGAGCAAAGAACCATCTCTTGCAAAATTTACACATCTAATTTTGAAAATTGTTTGGTTTTATCATTCTTTTCTTTATCAAATAATATTATATTACTCTCCCTGTGATATTCGAAAGATGTCACGTCACAGGAATATTAAGAGAAAGCTTTAAAAGGGATAAACAACTCGGCAGTTGATTAATAAAGAATGTGTGAAGCCCTACTCTGAATATAAAAGCGGCTGAGGTTTAATTAATGGATCATAATGGGTCGTAAAACTAGGTTATCTCGTTTGTTCCCCGGAAGTGAAATGACGGAAAAGAGTTTGAGCATCAAAAGTGCACGCAAAATGAAAAACTCATCGAGGCTCATTTCTAAAAATGTACGGAGCGAGAGTACTGACATAAAGCAGAGCGTCCACGCTTTCAATTTATATTGTTTTTGCTTGTATGTGATTAAAGCGTAACAAAATCAGTTAATCTTCATGGAAGCGACGAAGGATTGTTGTTAATAACACAAGTCCTCAGCAGTTGGATCTATTCACTCTATTTACCGTAAAGTAAATCCTGATTCAGACGCACAAAGTGGCTTGAAAATCAATCTCTCCATTTTCAACTTTGAGGTATTAAGAAACAAGAAGTAACTATGATGCTATGCATTAGCCAAACAGGATTATGAGAAGGTATACCAATTAGTAGTACCGCTTATTTTTCGTAATTTTTTTTTTTCTCTTTTTCGTCATGGAAGGTAAAATCATTAGAAATCATGAATACCTGTTTCCAGAATTGCCTGAACGTGTAAATGAGACCAAAAGCAGTCTTAATTACATGCGTAATTAGATTCTTAATTAGAGACCTTAAAATTTATTTTTATGTTTTCATAATTAATATCTAAAGAATTCAGTCAATTGTAAAACAGAAACAGTTAACAAATGAGACGTACCAGGAAGTAAACAACCTTCCCGGAAACCACCACAGCAAATGATACACATAACTGAGCCTCACTGGATAGCCTCTGATTTCGACTTACTATTCTAGGCTTCTCCTATTCTGAGTAGATACTCTTGCGTTTAATTTTGTAGGCTCTGGTTTGATCTCCTATTTCTCTTCCTCGCCTGTTTTCTTGTTCTCTTGACGCAAGAAACGTTTTTGATAAATTACGCTATGAATACATGACATCTGTTTTTATGATGAAGTAATTTAAGAACTGTTATTACTATACATACCATCGAAATTTCAAATAAGTGTTGCATTCCTTGTGCAGTTTAAAAATAGTATTAATAATAAATAACTATTATTCATACACAGGAATGTTTTTTTTAGCTTGACAAAAGGGTTCAAGTGTTCTTGGTACTCTTGTAAAATAGGGTAAATGGCTTACCTTCTGTAAAGGGCTCAACGGGCTGCTGCGCAGGTAACAGTGAGGTTTTTATCAAGGCCACCGAAAACAGATCTATCCTCCGGTGGTCTCGGTATAATGCTGTATGACCCACGGCCTATGAAACTTTAACCACGGCCCGATGGTGGCCTATCCTATGTCGTTGCCAGAAGCACGAGTATAGCTAACTTTAACCTTAAATAAAATAAAAACTACTGAGTCTAGAGGGCTGCAATTTGGTATGTTTGATGAATGGAGGGTGGATGATCAACAAACCAATTTGCAGCCCTCTAGCCTCAGTAGTTTTTAAGATCTGAGGACGGACAGAAAAAGTCCGGACAGAATAAAGTGCGGACTGACAGACAAAACCGGCACAATAGTTTTCTTTTACAGGAAACTAAAAATGCTATAACGACTTTAATCCAGTATTAACACTACAGGCACTCATTTATCGTTAGAAAATCAAGTCGATACAAAGTGAACATATATCGGTTGCTTAAGCAGTAGCCTACCGTCGAACTTCTGGGCTGAATCATATACGAGGGAAGAGAAACAGAACATAAACAACCCGTGCTTCTTGAATAGCTGATGGCGAGACTCCAATTAGCCTCTCCCCTTCCAGGGGTTGAGAAATTTCTCCTTCCTTTCATGGTTAATGAAGCAACATTATGCTTTCAATAGCTCGTTAAGATTTTTCAAAACCTATTCACGGCTGTACGGAAGCTTACTTATTTCCCGGAAACGAAACCGCTAAAGGCTCTGGGGATGTGTTTAGTTACTCGCGTCTTTAAAAAAGGGCTTTCGTTTGTAAACAATTGAAGTGAGGCTTGTAATATGGACTCATCTCTTATTCATAATCGCGAGGTATAGCTGGCAATTATTATCGAGTACGAAAAGTCCCCGGGGTAAATCGACGGAGTTGATGCTGAATTCAAAAGATTTTCATCATAAATTTCATTCTGTGTATTAAACCCCTGATTTCGAGCGTTAGGATTTTCTTTTCAGTTGCTAACAAAGGCTTCTCCCTACTTTTATGCTAAACACAGCTATATTCGAGTATGCTGACTGATTAATGATTCAACATTACTTACGATAGACTGTAAATTAATTCCCAACTTCCGTTGCTGCCTCTAAAACACTACGTCTGGAGCATGTAAGAGCGTTGCAAACATATATTCGCAAGATTCGTAATCACATTTTTCAAGAAATACAAATTCCTTTTCCAGTTCCGTTTTAGGTCAGAATAATTTCATTAATACCCCCCGCCTTAAAACCAATGGCTATTCACGACGGTGAAAACAGCAGCACGAGTGATCGTATAAATCAGTGATACGGAAAGTAAGAATTATATGACAAAAATTTAAACCAAATTTCTACCAAAGCAAATCACGCGCTAACGTAAATTCGTAAAATGATTTACAGTAGATCTTGGTCAAATTATACCATGGAGAATAACCACCTGAGGAGGCAATATGCGCATTCATTATTTTTTGTTTTTGATGGACCAGATTCTAATCCTTGTTAAGACGATGCGACAGGCCATGAGAATTGTGACCTGTGTGAGGTGGGTTTTCAATTGTTCACCTTTCCGTAAACAACACAAGGAACTTGTATTTATTTCAGATTTATGATATCCTGATTGTGAAAGGCAAAAGCGAAATATATAGCAGTTGAGAGGTTGGTTTTATGAGGACTAGTTGTATAGAGAAAAAAAACAGAAAGTCTATGTAATAGTCGGAAATAAGAGCATAGACAGAGGGGGAGGAGAGAGAGGGAAAAAATAATGCAAAATCTAAAACAAAAACAGATGAGAGAGAGAGAGAGAGAGAGAGAGAGAGAGAGAGAGAGAGAGAGAGAGAGAGAGAGAGAGAGAGAGCACGGAGTGAGTTGGATGGGGTTAACTATTGATCCAGAAGGCATAGATTAGAGGATGTGTGTGTGTGGGAGAGAGAGAGAGAGAATGGGCGATAAGTGAACAAAGATGTGAGTGGACTAGCATTATGCACGGAGACAATTAGATAAAGTAAAAATTCAAAATGAGAGAGAGAGAGGAAATGGAAATAGAACCGTTCACTTAGCGAGGTTGAATATGAAAAACAAATCTACAGAAGTGCATGACATTGCCCAACTGAGAACTATCAACGAACCCACTGTCATATCTTTTCAGTTCCCAAGTCTCCTTTATCCTGACATATGACTTTTTCCAGCAATGCAAGCTGAGGAGGTGATTCGGTCTTTACATTTCATTCGTTTTCTTCATCCTTTTTTTTTTTTTTTTTTAAGGGTGAAATGATCATCGATTGTACAATAACACTGAATAAGGTCAGTGAAAGACTTATCAGAATTCCTCACTTTTGAAGCGAGGAGCCTTTCTTGAGTGCAAGTCAATATATGTGTCTTTTGTATTGTTGTTTTATATGGTGAGTCAAGTATATTTTTCAATGCTGTATATTAAGAAGTTCCATTTGGCGGTACAAATCCTATAAATTATTTCTGAGAATTGTTAAGTAAATCTTTTTTGATTCACAGAGTCAACATTATTTTATCCGAATACACTTGAGAACGTTACAAAGCAAACTGTACATATCTTAATATTTTCTCAAGCCAACGGATATTCAGAGCATAAATTGAATCGAATCTTTTATGGTCTTGTCTATATTAAAATGTTCTTTACATCCCCTTAATCCAAACACTATTATAGTCTAGTTGATGCTACTGATTCAACTCATCATTTTAAACGACGCGATTGCTTCGAAAGCTCTCCCGTAATTACAGTCTGCTGTTCCGTGTAGTTCCTTGCCTGAATTAAACATCCGTTGGGTAAACAATTTTTTAGTAAATAATTACTTTGACTCTGGCTTCACCACGGAGAGAGTTTTATATTCAGCGTAAGTTGTAAAGGTTCGCTCCATTTTGCAGGATTTGCCTATGGCTTACGTTATTAAGAATCCAACCAATTGAATATTCAGTGGGAGAGTGAGAAGACATGTTTCTATCGGTTGCTATTCAGAGGGTAATTTATCTAATTACCCAGTTAGAATAAAATAGTAGAAAATTCGTAAGAGGGAAGGGCGCACACTTATACTCTACGCTAATAAAAAAAATTAAAAATACAACCAACACAATGTTCAATGGGAGAGTGAGAAGACATGTTTCTGTCGGTTTCCATTCAGCGAGTAATCTATCTGATTGCCTAGTTAAAGTAGAATAATAGAAAATTCGTAAGAGGGAAGGGCCCACACTTACTCTACGCGAATAAAAAAAATATATTGCCTAAAGTTGGCACAATAATAAAAGTCAGTTCACTAGAATTTACAACACTGTAATATTACGACAATAACTGAAAATGGCTTACGTAACTATAATAATCAAACTGAGAAAAAGCATCCGTTATATTTTTCCAGAAAAAAAAAGTTATATAATAACGTTCATAAGCAGGAGTAAAAGATTCCTAGCCGCTTTTTGTAACGCTGATAGAATGGAAAGCCTGAAGACTAAAGAATAACCTGATGACAGATCCGAAAGCGAAAACTAGAAATGAAACCTAAAAAAAAAAAAAAAACGCACCGAAGTCTATTCTGCGCAATCGAGTTTTCCGTACATCGTATAATGCTGTGTGAGCCTAGGCCCATGAAACTTTCAGCCCGGTGGTGGCCTATCCTATAGCGTTCCCAGACGCACGATCATAGCTAACTTTAAAATAAAATAAAAACTACAGAGGCTAGAGGGCTGCAATTTGGTGTAGATATTTGATGATTGGAGGGTGGATGATCAACATACCAATTTGCAGCCCTCTAGCCTGAGTAGGTTTTAAGATCTAAGGGCGAACAGAAAAAGTGCGGACGGACAGACAAATACCACCTCAGTAGTTTTCTTTCACAGAAAGCTAAAAGGGGGAGGAAGGCAATGCGAAACGTTTATCGAAAACCTGACTGAGACGTTTGCTGGAGTTGTGGACTCGGCAAACGCGCGAACGAACGTCGAGAAGTTTAGGCTCGAGTGTTTACCTAGGCAAGTCAGACCGACGAAATCGAATTCGAATTGAAAGTCGCAGGTTCGGTGAAAAGGGCGGCTGATTGAAACCCATAAGTACACGGTGCTGAATGAGGTCTCGGAGGAGCTGAAACTGTGTTGGGTTACAGTGAGGGCAGGTTTATCATACGTGTGACACACTCGCATGCATGCGTGGAAGAAAACTGGTTTGGGAAAAGTAGGATATTTCGTTAGGTTAGAAATTGCGGTATGTATTATTTATACATATATATATATATATATATATATATATATATATATATATATATATATATATGTGTGTGTGTGTGTGTGTGTGTGTGTGTGTGTGTGTGTGTATCTATATTATATATGTGTGTGTGTGTAAGGTAAAAATAAAATGAGAAAATATACCATAGTAAATAAAAAGATTATCATATTATAATTAAAGGGTATGCTTTGGGGATGATTACGTCAAAAAAATAATATATAATTTATGTAATGATATGTATAATGAATAATCTACTGTGTAGATTATTCATTATACATATCAGCATGTGATAGGAACATAGAGTGGTAATTTTTACTCTGATAGTGATAAGAGGTCGCAGAGACAAGTGAATGAATATGGAAGCGTTTGTACGAATGGAGAGTGTTGAGTGATTATTCCCATTAAATCAAATTAGAGTAATAAAAAAAATTTTACGGGCTGCTCTGGGAGCAAGAGCCCGTGCCGGCAAGTTGCTGGCTATATCGAAGAAGAAGAAAGTAACCGGAAGCTCAAGTGGTGAAGAAGTGAATCTTGTTGTATTCTAAGGTTTTATAGAGATAAAAAAGAAAGGAGTGATTCCAGGAAAATGTGAAGCAGTAAAAGTAACAGGGGCTTCGTAAATGTCTGGATGAAAAGAGGACTGTCATGGTCCAGGAACACTGGAATGCAAGAATGGTTAATTGAGCCAATTCTCCTTCCGGTAAGTGGAATGCTGATAGTATATGCAAATGGAACAGGAAAGGCCGGATCTGCTGAGTTGCATGATTGTGTAGCATGTGTAGTCAGGACGGAAATGGTAAAAAATACATATGTACCCAATTTGTAGCTGAAGGCTTACACAGGTGAAATTTTGATTCGGTTTTCCAGGTACTTCCGTCACATAGAAAGGATGGAAGGGAATAGGTGAAAGGTTTTGTTAGGAGAAAGCAGAAAAAGACTAGAAAGTGTGACGTTTGCAAGACAGAGATAAATGGCGCAGTGTTTATGGGGAATTTGATATGTTGCTGATGGGTTTTCTGTGCAGATTTATGAATTAGCTTCTGTTTTTGAAGTTTCACTGCAGTCATTTCCTCTAGATTCACTGCCCAGCTTCATATATATATATATATATATATATATATATATATATATATATATATATATATATATATATATATATATATATATATATATATATATATATATATATATATATATATATATATATATAAATATATATATATATATATATGAAATTTTTTATCACACCGTGATTTATATACAATCATGAAGCTACAAATGTCGCTTAATATCAAATTCAACTTACTTGGGGAATATATCCGATGGGAATTATCACCGAAGGGGAATTTATAAGTGATAAATGGATTGGTACTGCCGGGTCGCAATCCCACGACACAGAACTTATCCAGCAACTCCAGTCGACGTTCTACCACTGAGTTCACGTCGACTGGAGTTGCTGGATAAGTTCTGTGTCGTGAGATCGCGACCCGGCAGTACCAATCCATTTATCACTTATAAATTCTCCTTCGGTGATAATTTCTATCGGGATATTCCCGAGGTAGCGTGAATTTGATATTAAGCGACATTTGTAGCTTCATGATTGTATATATATATATATTATATATATATATATATATATATATATATATATATGTGTGTGTGTGTGTGTGTGTGTATGTATGTATGTATGTATGTATGTATATATATATATATATATACATACATACATACATACATACATAGAAAGATTTTATACTTTGGTTATCAAGTCATCCCGTGCATACATAATTCATACACGTACACATGACTAAAATGAACAGCAATTCATCTCTTGACGTGACGAATTTCCACCAGTTCAGCAACACATCCATCGAGAGCGAATGTAATAATCATTACATCCCCGTGCAAAGCCATTAATAAAATCAACGCTCATCTGACAGTTACGATCGGTGACAGCCATTCACGGGCGAATGCGTGGAGAAGGTGTTTCATGAATTACTCTTTTTTTATTGTACCTTATTATCGGTGTGCGTTAATCACTGACGATGACAGGTTCAATACGCTGACCACTAAGCCCCCATCGTTTATAACAAACTGCTTATAGGATGATGTTCGCGGCGAGTAATGAAAGAACGGTGTGTCGTGGTTTAATGAACACGTTTTATGTTTTTTTAAAGGGGAACAGTCATTATAGTTTACTTTTACTTGAATTAAGGCATATATATTTAAACACACTCATACACACACACACATATATATATGTATGTGTGTGTATGTACTGTATATAGGCTATATATATGTATGTATATACTGTGTATATATATGTGTGTATATTTATTTATATATACACAAATATATATATATATATATATATATAATATATATATATATATGTTTGTAATTGTGTACATATATATATATATATATATATATATATATATATATTAGAATGAATTCTACCGATACCTTAGCGTGTTATGTAACTGGCTAAAGAAATCGTAATAGTAGATATGCACGACTAAAAACAAGGAAGAATCAAAACGTCAAAGAAAATTTAAAGTTTTCAATATATCTGTGTAAATACAAAGTGACCATCGACTTCGGAATGTACTTTTACTAGTTTGTACATTTCACTTCCTGTGGAACAGGGACTTTATTATTTGTCAGACGAAAGCTGCAATGCAGTGCTTATGATGATTTGTAGAAGAAAGAGCCACGACATGAAAAATCAGTCTTCCTGTTACCATGTCCCATGAGTAAAGCGGATCTAGTCACTGGTGGCGCAGGCTGAGAGGGGTCAGAAAAATACAAAAAGAAAAAGGTTAACCACAGTTCCCTAATACACTTTATCATATGTGCTGTAAATCCCTCCTTAACTAACATATATATAGTGAAATTACTTATATCATAGACAGCAAATGAAAATAGATTATTTGATATGGATTACCATATCATAGACAGCAATTGAAAATAGATTATTGGATATGGATTGCCAAGGCAAGCCCCATCAGAGAACTATGTCCACAAAAATTGCAAAAACATGAAAACGCTGACTTAATTCGCGTTAGAACGTTGTTATTCCTTGGAAGCGTAGAAGGAGGAAACCATGAATATTCGAAGAACAACAGCAGTATTAAGCCTGTGGTCTGTGGTTAACACTAAATGAGACTAATTTGCATGATAAAGGAACGACTGATTGACTGTTCTCCCTTCAAGACAAATTCTATTCATCTTGTCTTCAGAACACAGCAAGGTAATTTCTCCGCTAATTTTCATTTCACTCGCATTACCTATGTTGTAATTCGGGTAAGTGCGCATATTTGCATGGAAAAAGGGACAATGCAGCTGAATGTTCAAGCCGGAACGAAATTTGCATCAAATGCACACCTATGCGTTTTCTGAAACAGGGGAAATCAAATGGTTCAGAAAATGACCGCTAGTGATGAATAAAGGCATTAGCCAAACCAAGTCCTGATCCGTTAAGGAATATATATATATATATATATATATATATATATATATATATGTGTGTGTGTGTGTGTGTGTGTGTGTGTGTGTGTGTGTATACTGTATATATATATAAAGTCCTGGATGCGTTAAGGAATATATATATATATATATATATATATATATATATATATATATATATATATACATATACAGTGTATATATATATATATATTATATATATATATATATATATATATATATATATATATATATATATATATATATATATATATATATATATATATATATATATATATATGTATATATATTTATAAGGTGAAGCGAAGTGACAGGCATCTTGTACATAAACAGTTTATTGGCCGACGTTTCGCGACGTATATTCCATTCGCATTTTTCAATAAAATTTATATGAATGTTTTTAAATGTAAAGTTAAATTATTATAGTGTCTAAAATTGTTTCAGCCTTGAAAATGCAACTGAAAAGTACGTCGCGAAACGTCGGCCAGTAAACAGTTTTATGTACAAGATGCTGCCTGTCCTTCCCTTCGCTTCAACTTTTGTGCTAAAGAGCAACGGCTCCTTCTCTTTGATTTTATATATATATATATATATATATATATATATATATATATATATATATATATATATATATATATATATATATACAGTATATATATATATATATATATATATATATATATACATATATATATACATATATGAGAGGGTGTGCCCGTGTATAAAAGAAAATTTCTCTTTCATCAAATAAAGGGTTATAAATTCTGTTAAAACCACCTGTGTGTCACGTAATTGTGCGATGTAAGTAAAGTAGCGCATATATTATAATACCGCATTTTTTTTTTTTTTTTTTTTTTTTAAATTGACGTAGTTTTACGCTCCCTAAACATGCAAGTTTGAGCGAAAACTCGCCATTATGAGCGAAATGTGCTGAACGAACGCAAAATAATTTTGCACCCACGTATATGAAGTAAATATGTAAATAAATGACTTGGACTCATTTCATCGACCTCAGATTAATCAATTTATCTATCAGTGAACCACTGCTGATTCAGCTTCCGATAAATATTTTTGCAGGGTGTATATGTTGAACTCTGCTATTACTTTCTGTCATAAATGTTTAAGAATATTTCTTTATATTATATATTTGAAAATTTTTTAGTATATTTTCATAAGAGCTTCAGTGCCGGTAATATATACATACATTCAGTGAATTCTTTTAATGATATCGATACCTATCCATATCTTAATCATATTAGAAGCGTTTTTGGGCCACATCGACCACCAGGTGAACGTACTTTCTCTTTATATAGGAAACAGCTTTCCTTGATTAGTCTTCTCTTATGGCAATTTTGAAAAGCTTCAACATTTTCCATGGACATCATCCATAATTAGTACACAATTATCCTGGATAGTGATTGTGGTCTAAAAAACTTAGGAAAATAATGTATAAAGTTCAGAGCGTATTACCAGACCAAGAAATGCCACATCCTCTACTCTGCCACCATCTGTGTGGCCGTACATGAAAGAGTCCCGGTAGGGATACCAAGAACTGAAAGGCTGTCATGACCGTTATGGAATCTGAGTAGGTCCTGTTCATCAAAGCCTGTTCAGAATCATTAGTGAGATCCGAATACAGCAGAAATACACCGAATTCGTAAAAGAGTCACCTCAACACTTGGAAAGTACAGGATTTTAGAAGTATTCAAAGAAACCGACCATATATCCTCAGTATATCTGAGGATGGCTGGGAGGATTAAATATATAGTTTAGGCCAAAAGCCAAGCACTGGGACCTATAAGGCCATTCAGTGCTGGAAAGGAAATTGAGGGTAGGTAGGTCTGAAAGGTGTGACAGGAGGAAAACCTCGCAGTTGCACTATGAAATAATTGGTAGGAGAGGGTGAATAGCAAGGTGGAGGAAAGATATGAAAGCAGGTTCAATAGACGGCACTACCCTCCCTACGGGGTAGCATATCTGAGGGCATTATCACCCATTTCCAGTTTTTATCGTTTTTTATCCTTTTGTTGAGACAATTCTTATATCATTTTCAGCAGAAATATTTTTAGTTTTTCTTTATTTCTGTTTATTTATAACATCCACAATGACCCTTCAACTTTTGATTTTTTAACACTTTATGGGTACACTTGCCACTACAAAGACACTTGGCACTACAAAGACACTTGCCACTACAAAGACAATTGACACTACAAAGGCACCTGGGACTACCAGACACCTACCACTACAAAGACGCTTGCCACTATAAAGACACTTGCCACTACAAAAACACTTGCCACTGCAAAGACACTTGCCACTTCAAAAACACTTGCCACTACAAAGACACTTGTCATTACAAAGAGACTTATGACTACACAGACACTTGCCACTACAAAGACACTTGCCACTTCAAAGACACTTGCCACTACAAAGACGCTTGTCGCTACAAAGAGACTTGCCACTACAAAGACACTTGTCACTACAAAGACACTTGTCACTACAAAGACACTTGCCACTTCAAAGACACTTGCCACTACAAAAACACTTGCCACTACAAAGAGACTTGTCACTACAAAGAGACTTGCCGCTTCAAAGACACTTGCCACTACAAAAACACTTGCCACTACAAAGACACTTGTCACTACAAAGAGACTTGCCACTTCAAGGACACTTGCCACTACAGAGACACTTGTCACTACAAAGAGACTTACCACTACAAAGACACTTGTCACTACAAAGACACTTGCCACTACAAAGACACTTGTCACTACAAAGACACTTGCCACTACAAAGAACTTGTCACTACAAAGACACTTGCCACTACAAAGACACTTGTCACTACAAAGACACTTGTCACTACAAAGACACTTGCCACTAGGAAGAACTTGGAACTACAAAGACACTTGTCACTACAAAGACACTTGCCACTACAAAGACACTTGTCACTACAAAGACCTTGGAACTACAAAGACACTTGCCACTACAAAGACACTTGTCACTACAAAGACACTTGTCACTACAAAGACACTTGCCACTAGGAAGAACTTGTCACTACAAAGACACTTGTCACTACAAAGACACTTGCCACTACAAAGACACTTGTCACTACAAAGACCTTGGAACTACAAAGACACTTGCCACTACAAAGACACTTGTCACTACAAAGACACTTGTCACTACAAAGACACTTGCCACTAGGAAGAACTTGGAACTACAAAGACACTTGTCACTACAAAGACACTTGCCACTACAAAGACACTTGTCACTACAAAGACCTTGGAACTACAAAGACACTTGCCACTACAAAGACAACGTTTACGAAATTCTTATAAGTTTTCCTCCTCTTTCATTTTATTGAAAGAAAAAGAAATTTATATCTCAAAAAGGATACAAAATGCTGAGAGCGTCTTTAAACAGTAAAATATGACTTAATGACGTCACGCCTATTTTTGCCATAGACCTGACGCTACTGAATATAAAACGATACACTTTTATTCCCATTCGAGATGGAAGTTTTTTTTTCCTTTATTCCAGTTTCATATTTATAATAACTTGTCAATCTGAAAGGAGACTTTTTTTTTCATCTATAGATTTTTTCTTTGTCTTTTTAAGTTTTCGTGTAAATACCTCCAGGATTTAATCGCAATATGTCTAGTTTTTTTTTTTTTTTTTTTTTGAGATGAGAGAGATAAACTTTAGCGTTTGTTATCCCCCGCCTCATGTCAATACAGAAAGAAAATTTGAAATGGCTAATCTCCAGACGTCCATTATTCCTTTTCTCGTGCGTTACACAAAGGTTGCCATCAGACTCAGCTATATTCACGGAAAATATCCGCAGAATAAACATTTACCTTAAAAGACTGTCTGACATTATCTAACACATCTCCCAACGCGAATTTCTTCCCTCCTAAGTGCATAAATCTCCAATAACCTTGTTAGCCGGAACAACGAAAGAGCTCTGCTGAACATTTCTCGGCAGCCCTTCTGGAGAACTGTCAATTACACGATTCCTCATCCTTTTCGGTACGAAAAATATGGAAATTTTTCCCGACGCATTTCCTTTGAGTCTGCAAAAATTGAATTCGCGATTGTGTCAAAACCGCCCACAAGATATTCTGGCAAATGAACTCGGGTCGGATTCATAAAAGAGCACTTCAGCAAACACCGTTCAAATAACCTTATCTGACAGTGTATGAATGGAAAACTCACGGATGAGAGAGAGAGAGAGAGAGAGAGAGGAGGAGGGGGGGGGGAAAGCCTTGGCGAAGTATGTTTGGAATGTAGGCTTTGAGTTTGCTATATATCATAAGAAAAAAAGTAAAAAAATATTGAATTTGTAAAAGATTTTCTTTTTCAGACACCGCCCTGATTTATCCCTATGCAAAGAGCTATCTCATATATTATCTTATTTAAAGTATAGAGATATTCATTTGTGAATTCCTTTCCCTGAAACTTATCTTATGAGATCATTTCTAAAAGATATTAAAAATCAAACATATCTCCCATTTATCCTTTTCAATTGCGTTTTCTCCATACGTAGATTTTTATTGGTGTCGATATCGCACTGAGGCATTTTCACGAAGGTGATAAATGTTGTACATGTATGAAATTATTGAAAATCAAATATTTAATCATTTCGGTAACTTGAACCCACACCCCTGTAACTGCCTAGTCACATGACCAGCATTTAAACACATTTTTATTGTAATGCAATACAGAGAAATTAGGCTAAAGGTCAAGCACTGGGACCTACGAGGTCAATCAGCAGGAAGGCTTGAAAGGGGTAACAGGAGGAAAACTTCGTAGTTGCACTATGAGACAAGCGTTAGTGAGGGTGGATAGCAAGATGGAAGAGAGAGGATATGAATGGAGGTAAAGTAAAAGGAATGAAAGGGGTTGCAGCTAGGGGCCGAAGGGACGCCACAAAGAACCTTAAGTAATGCCTACAGTGCACCGCGTGAGGTGCACTGACGGCGCTACCCCCCTACGGGGCGTCTTTTTATTTTGTTGGTTAGTCCGAAGTTTCTGTATATGTGAAATACTAGTTATCTCTTTAGTCTGGCTAGTATTGAGATGAATGTCTAAAATACTAAGGGTGTTCATATAACGTCTGTGGATTTTAACTACATAAAGTGCAAAAAATGAACCATCTTAATAAAAATGTAGCAGATGGTATATTTCAAGCGTTTCTCTTGCAGCAAGCTGAAACGATCCAACGTTACTGAGTCGGAGAATCACTTCAATCAATTTCTCTTTTTGCAAGGAGTTTGCGGGAACGGTTTCAACACAAAAAGACAACAGCACACGATTAATGGATGACCAGCAATAATGTTCGAAATGTAAAATTTCAGTTTTTAGTTTTCTGAAAAAAAAACTATTGTGCCGGCTTTGTCTGCCCGTCCGCACTTTTTTCTGTCCGCTCTCAGATCTTAAAAACTACTGAGGCCAGAGGGTTGCAAATTGGTATATTGATCATCCACCCTTCAATCATCAAACATACCAAATTGCAGCCCTCTAACCTCAGTAGTTTTGATTTTATTCAAGGTTAAATTTAGCCATAATCGTGTTTCAGGCAACGATATAGGATAGGCCACCACCGAGCCGTGGTTAAAGTTTCATGGGTCGCGGCTTATGTAGCAATATACCGAGACCACCGAAAGATAGATCTATTTTCAGTGGCCTTGATTATAAGCTGTAGCGGCTGTACAGAAAACTCGAAGAAACTTCGGCGCATTGTTTACTTGTGTGTAAGCGACACTAATAATGAGACCCGAATCGACCCGTACCTGATACAGCGCTAATCCAGCTCTTTTAGCACAGAAACCAGAACTCGCAGCAAAACAAACGATTCCTTGAGGGCTGTTAATAAATAACTTCAGCTTCAGGGAATTCCTTAGTACGAATGAAAAACGCAATCCTACGAAACGCTATTGTAAGTAACTACCCGTAGGGTGGGATAGTGCAGTCATTGCACCGCATTACTTAAGGTTCTTTGCAGTGTGCCTTCGGTCCCTAGCTGCAACCCCTTTCGGTCCTTTGGCTGTACCTCCTTTCATATTCTCTTTCTTCCATCTTACTTTGCACCCTCTCCTAACAATTGATTTGAGGTTTTCCTCCTGTTACCCCTTTCAGACCTTTTATTGTCAATTTCCGTTTCAGTGCTGAATGACCTCATAGGTCCCAGGGCTTGGCCTTTGGCCTAAATTCTATATTCAATGCAATTCAATTCTGTCAAGTAACTACAACCTCAATAAAGAATTTCCAAGACTGCTAAAATCGAGATGTCAAAGGTGATAAATCAACTGTGAGTTCCTTTATCGGAGGAGCTGAAAATATCTTTGACTTCTGGTTCCCGATTCACTTTAGAGGAGAGGTGTTTACAAGTCCATCATGATGGAAACATGGATTTGGAGCAGTATTTTCCCACTTTACATTTACATTCTGTTTTTTCGCCTCCCGTTGTGATTTCTTTATTCAGCGTTTCGATGTAATTTTTCTCTGCTCCCATTTTACTAGGCTTAATATTTCCCCATTTGTATTACAGGAGTCTTTTTCATTTTCAAGACAGACCAATAAGTGTATAAACTAGGTCTTGGCCAGAACAATGAAATAACTAAATGATTTGTAGAAATACTGGATTTTTCTCCAAAAGGCTCCATAAGTCTAAAGTTAAAGGTACTTTTTTTTTCCTTTTTGACGGGCACGCAGTAGACTTTAAACCATAAGGGTTTTTTCGGCCTAGTTAACGTAAAGATATTTTTCATTATGTCATAACCAAATATGTTTCACGATTGAGTGGCCTTTAATGAGTGATTTGCACACTGAAAGTTCTTTAAAAACATTTTTTGCATATCTTCATAACTGAATAATTTTTAGTTTTCTGAAAAAGAAAACTATTGTGCCGGCTTTTTCTGTCCGCCCTCCGATCTTGAAAACTATTGAGGCTAGAGGGCTGCAAATATGTATGTTGAACATCCACCTTCCAGTCATCAAATATACCAAATTGCAGCCTTTTAGCCTCAGTAATTTTTATTTTATTTAATATTAAAGTTAGCCATAATCGTGCGTCTGGCAGCGATATATGATATGCCACCACCGGGCCGTGGTTAAAGTTTCATGGGCCGCAGCTCATACCGAGGCCACCGAAAGATAGGCTATACGCTGTAGAGCCTGTACAGAAAACTAGGCGCAGTTTTTACTTGTTTTTTGTAAAGTACTCTTTCAGCCGATTCATTCCCTTGAATTTCAAATACGTTTTTTGTAAAGTACTCTTTCAGCCGATTCATTCCTTTGAATACGAACATGCCTCTGTATACTGCATGAGCTTAAAACCTCATAATCGTAAGCTAAAATTTTGTAAAACCTGAAATCGATGAAGCACCCCTGACTCGAAGATAATGTCAACTCCAACAACTTTGGAAAGAGGGTAATTATCATTCTCCTCCCTTCACCACGAAGTGCTGGAGAGTCAGTGAGACCAAGAATCAGCACAGAAGAGCCGAGGGTAAACGAGCTAATAGGAAGCGAATATAACACTTATGTCACCGGTTCTCAAGGGACAGAGTGCTACATCCTACCTGCTTGGGCCCTTAATGCACACCCTGGAGAGGCCTGATTTGATTATTTCCACCAATTTCAGGCCGCTGTGAGCACACTACCACGACTTTTGAAAACACTACTTTATTTTGACTTAAGGCAAAGTTAGGGAATAATATTCTGTCCGTTATTTCATGACACGTCCATCATAAAGTTGTTTTGAGTTGTTATTTTTCATCGTTGCGCTGTTATCTAACTTGAGATAAGGAAAGGGAGTGCCGATCTGCTAGAAATTTTTATGAAGAGACGTGGAAGGAGAAATCTCACTTATATAGCTACCTGCATGATGCCGTCAGTATAAATATCAAATTATGAATAAAAATTAAAATCTCACTTTATCCTCAAAAGTGAGCAGATGAAGAGAAAAAAAAGTCTTCACCTTTAGTCGAACAGTACCAAGAATTTCGCTGTAAGAAAGAGCCTTGGCTATTTGCCAACAAAAGGAAATGGTTTAAATAAAGAGGCAGTAACAAGGTAAAAGCGAATTTAGGAGTCAGGTATTTTTTTGGCGATCACTTTTACCTCCTCTTTAATTCCCAAGACCGAACATTTTTACTCTTGCATTCCCAGGGTCTTGTAAACTTCTGTTAACGAGGCAGGTTTGTCATTAACAAACGCTGTGAAAACTAAGGCATTTTTCTTCTTCTTCTTCTTCTTCTTCTTCTTCTTCTTCTTCTTCTTCTTCTTCTTCTTCTTCTTCTTCTTCTTCTTCCTCCCTTTGTGGTTTGTTAGCTCTGGTGTCTGTCTAGAAGCAAAATGATTTCGCCATTTTGAAACTTGAATTGTTTAATGCGTCGACTGATGTAAGGAAAAGTGTGCTGTCCAATGGATATTCGGATGAAATGCTTATACTTGGACGTAAGACGCTTGTAAGCTGGCATATTTGTTAAAAAATTATAAGCGATTATTTACAAGAGAATTTAAACTATAACAGTTTTAACATACAAGTAACAAAGTTGGGGCCTCTCTCTCTCTCTCTCTCTCTCTCTCTCTCTCTCTCTCTCTCTCTCTCTCTCTCTCTCTCTCTCTCTTTTACTTAATTTTATGCCTTCTTTCTCTTTGCCAGATGGCAAATGAACTTTGTTAATATGGCTATTTTAGCTGTGCCACTAATGTCAAATATTTTCATGGGTGTTAAGTGGTTTAACTGAGGTAAAAGGAAATTTAAAAGGAAAAGGCTGGTAGAGCAAATCTTGCTCTTAAGTAAACTCGCCGATATAAATGGTCTAAGTCATTGGTTTTGTTCGTTAAGTCGCTTTCGGCTTTCAGTATTCGTCTAAAGTAAAAGTCATGATGAGAGCGAGAGAAATGGAGGATTACTGTTTGAAATTAAGGTTCTGTCTTCCACAAATTGGACTTGATGCACCGTCAGTGTCAACGGAGTCGTACAAGCACAGTTCTTTTTTTTCCGAAATGCAAGCATTGCACACAACCAATCAGTCATACTTTCACAGCTGTATCTCAGCATTTCATTTAAAATCCCATCGAATCCTTGTGTCTTCTTTTCATTTTTCAACCTCTTAATTACCTTCCTCATATCCTCTAAAGAATTTTCCACATAGAATCCCGAACATCCTTTAACACCTCCCACTCTTGCAAAATTCATTTCTGCCTCTCCTTCCTCTTCCACATTCAACAAACTCGCAAAATGCCCACTGCACCAAAGTTTGAATTATATAACCTTTCAGCATCATGCACATAAGCATGAGCACGCACACCTATAAATACATATATATAATCATGTCAGTAAGTGGGTGTGGATGTGCGTTTGATCGCGTGCGCTTACGCGTGTAAGAGAGAACTATGCTGTTTACCATGCGAATGAAACAAAGGGGTTAGAATATATGTGATGAGAACATAGGTGCTCCCTGTTTTGTGTACGTGTGTGTGTGGTGTGTGCCTGTATACGTATACCTGTATAAACAGTGCAATCGTGCTAATGCCCCTTGCTTTTACGTATCAGACGAAATTGTTTGGATCGTTGAATGTCATTGATGTATTATATGTATTCAAACGGCAGCACTGCAATGAGGAAACAATACGAAGCATCCATTTATCCCCGGCTGTCCCTAGTCACCGTCTGAATATAAGTGATTTATCTGCTCATTTGCAAGACATTCCTTTCGCAATACCATTCAAAAGGCAGATATGATTGTTCGCTAAGGATAACAAAATCAATGATGGATGTTCCTCGTAAATCTGTCTGCACTAGGCGAATGAGCAAAGGAACCCAAGGACCATAATTTGTACAGGAAGGGTCATAATGAAAGACTCTCGCATCACGGAGGAGTATTTCCCAGGTTATTACACTGCCAGATATTGATTTTGATGGACGTGCTTTCTCTCCCTCCTACGGTCCCTCTTCGTCTCAGAGATCATTTCATCTTACCCCGCAAAATGGATTTGATTATTTTTCGGGTAGGGTCTAAGTAGATGTATGAGTTGGGGGCTTTAGTCGTTACCAGTCTGTTAGATATCAGAAGTTGCATAACCTTATTCTTTCGACTGTGATGTAATGAGATATTTCCAAAAGTTTTTAACATAAAGACGGCGAAATAAATGATCCATTATCAACCAATCAAGAAAACACACTAGTCAAAATTTCTTTTGCTGTGAAAAGCGATGGTCGCACTGTGCAATGGATGGTGGTCTTTAAAGTTAAAAAGTGATCTACTGTTTTTCATTTACTTGCCAGAACACACACACACACACATATAATATATATATATTATATATATATATATATATATATATATATATATATATATATATATATATATATATATATATATATATAATATATATATATATATATATATGTATATATGTATTGTGTATATATACAGTATGAGTAAGTTTGTTGGTAATTTCTCACATAAATGGCCTAAGCTTTTATCCAGAAAACCTCTGTTACCATCATTATATATTCATAGTATAAATTACTTCTTTCGCCTTCATTCATACTGTATAATATTCTATAAACTTTCATGAAAAAATTAAAATAAAGATAAAATAAAAATATTTTGACTCTTCGACTTCAAAACCAAACTTTGGCCTGTGTTCCTCTTGTCTTCAGACCTTAGACCACATTCAATTTATAAAAACAACTTTTAGGCCTTTATTCCTTTAATCTCTGTTGTCAATAATTTGAGCAGTGAAGTGTCCATTCTTTCACTAGTGGAAAAGCTTTTGCTGATAGTGTTTCTTCTCTCGTGCCACTCTTTGGTTATGTAATCATTGCTTGACTTTAAAGTTTATTCATAAACTGTAAATTTCGACTTTATTAACTTTTCTTCTCTAACTCATCAATACAGCTAAGTCCCTATTGCCAGTTTTGAATCATCCAGAAAGTAATTTATCTCTACCTACGTAATTTTGTATTACCTGCGACTATTTGTAAATTTCCCTCTTTTCAGTCTGTTATACGGTATATTACAATGGTATCCTTGTTCATTTTGAATTTTGCTCCTATTCAAGCTATAGTTCACTGTCATATCTTCCTGCCTGCAAAGACTTAGATTTATTCATAAAAATCTCCGCCTCGTCCCTCCCCATTTACTTGTAAGTTATGAAGTGAGCTTTGCTTACCTCACGATCTAACCTTGATTTAAAAATATTTGATATCCCTCGTATAACATTAACCTTATTCCGCAGTTATTTTCTGAACTGAATAAAGATATCACAAGCTATTTAAATTACCAGCCTTTTAAACGACTGGAAGGATAGGGTGCTTTTTTTAACAAAGTCAGCTGGAAAGCACAGATTCCCCCAAATCCCTTATCGCGATAAATCCAGTCATTTGGTCTTCCGGGAAGACAGTCCATAACTTCAAGGAACAGATGATGTTACAGCTTAAATTTCTGAGATATATATCGTTCCCACGATGCATTTATGACTCTGTCCACACGGTTCCTTCGCTCATTTCTATCACAAGCATTCTCAGAACGAAGCAGTTACTTTGATGTACATCTTCTGATCTTATGAGTAAATTTCGGTTACTGAAAACCTTTATCTCCTTTATTTAGTGTCGATGCATCACTGCAGGTTGTTGTCTTTTTTTTAATATAAAAATACCGGTGAGAAACATTGCCTGTAACAAACAAAAGATTTAAGGCTGTTCATAGCCCCCAGGGAATTCACCAGAATTAATCAGAACGGCAAATTTTTATCCTCCATAAGTGACTGAACTCAGCCTTGCCCAGTTACACAGTTTTATTCTCAAATCTGCGCTTCCATACTGCTTTATTTCCATTTTCAGTTCAGATTAAAGTTAGAAGATGGCTTCTGCTCCTTCATATATGATTTTAAGTAAATTTTTAGAGTCACTTTTTATCATAGAAGTGGAGTGTGTGCCCTTTGAACGAAATTTGTCCACGCCTTGACTTTTCCATGAGAGTTACTGCTAATTTTTTCACTTTGTGCCACTGGATGAGCTTATCACTATTTCTTACGAGCTATCCTGTACGTCATAATTTCTTGCAGTATGAAAAAAAAAGTTTCTTTCACTTATGTGGCTCTAATTCTCCGCACTTATATCAGCGATATTAAACTTTACGATTCGGTTTTACCCTATTTTTTTTTCTTTTAGCCTCTAAAAAAAATATAAGTTTTTAGTTTTCTGTAGAAGAAAACTATTGAAAAGCTATTTGTCTGTCCGTCCGAACTTTTTCTGTCCTCCCTCAAATCTTAAAAACTACTGAGGCTAGATGGCTGCGAATTTGTATGTTGATCATCCACCCTCCAATCATCAGACATACCAAATTGCAGCCCTCTAGCCTCAGTAGTTTTAATTTCATTTAAGGTTAAAGTTAGCCGTGCTCGTGCGTCTGGCACCACTACAGGTGCCAACTACAGGCCACTACATGGCCGTGGCTGAAAGTTTCATGGGCCGTGTCTGCAAGTTTCATACAGCATTATATGCTGTAATGAAAACTCGATTGCGCTGAAGAAGCTTCGGCTCATTTTTTACTTTTATTTTTACATTCAAATACCTACCACAGTTTAAAAAGGAAAAAATGAAAATGTGCAATATCATTTTCAAAAAATTTTAAGCATGTAAAATATTGCCAATAACAGTCATTTGCAGGGTTATATGAGTACAGAGGAGCTATCCCATAGGAATTTCACATTTCCAGTGAAACTGGAATTCACGGCGGATGATCAAAGAACTAACTGTATAAGGCAAAAATTTCGAATACTCTCTCTCTCTCTCTCTCTCTCTCTCTCTCTCTCTCTCTCTCTCTCTCTCACACACACACACACACACACACACACACACACACACACACACATACTGCATACATTGAATGTGGTAGGAAAATAGAAAAACAAAGCTATTTCTAAATGTGTTGAATAACGCTGTGAATCACAGAATTAATGTGAACACGGGGAGGTAGCAAGTCTTCATGAGCAACGAATGCATTTGCATTATGCTGATTTTCAAGCTACATTGAGCGTATCTTGTCGAGAATGTGTAGATTTTCAACATGCAAAACACTTCTATCATACGCGTCGTTAGATATTAAATAAAAATAAATATTGGCAAATTTGCTTTACAAAAAAAAGATTGAAGACGTTTCCCACATAATTTTAGTCTGAATGTTTATGGGGGGAAAATTATTACCTCGTCCCATTTCAATTTTTCAGGAAATGCAGGAGAATAAAAGTAATCCCAGTCATTTACACCTCTCGGCCCACTTGAAATTCAGTGTAGCTGCGCAAAATGGAATCCATTTAATAATTCTGACTATGCAAGTGAGGAAAAGGGGAAGGGCGAAGGCGAAAAGGGAGAAACGACCTGGAAACGGGGCGCACAAAGTGAAATATAATCCGGAAAACGAGTCCAAGTGTTCGGAAGAAAATAGGGAGCAATCAGAGGGTGTAAAGGAAACAAAAGGCCGAGAGTTATGCATACGCGGGGTGAGAGAGAGAGAGAGAGAGAGAGAGAGAGAGAGAGAGAGAGAGAGAGAGAGAGAGAGAGAGAGAGAGAGAGAGAGGGACGTTATACCAGAATAAATAGACAACGATACGTCCGGGAGAGTGAAAGAGGGAGAGGGAAGCTGACCGGTATTGAATAACAGCTACCTACTGAAACCTTCAAAGAATATTATGCTAGGGTACGTGCACCTTAAATTACGACCAGTGAAGGAGAGGAACTTGGAGACTATGATACAGAATTGCAATGGGCGTCGGCTAATACGAATTGGTAATATTTCTAGCTAAAGGACTTTGATGTGAGTAAGCATGAACTTATCTAGGTAGTCATTCCAAAAAGTGTGTCATATGTAAATAGAATGTTACGAGAAACTAATTCACAAATATACAATGGATGGCATGCCAAAGAATATAAAAGGAAATTGCACTAAATAAACTTAGTTACTAGCAGGAGGAATGCTATTGATTCTATTCAAGAGAAGATATTATTTATCAAACAATATTCCGCAGAACAAGAATTCTACCTGTACTCTATATAGGCTTACAAACGCCAAGAATCAAGCAGGAACTTCCAATCATAACACAATGTCACTGTTGTTAGTTTTCTTGGTCTCGAGAAATATAATAAAGAGCACGGCGGAACGAATGGAAACCTATGTTCTTCTAATTGATTTCTGAGATGTTACTGACTTTTTATTCTCTCTGTTCTTTAAAAAAAAATGAGGCAAAAAGATTCCTTGTCTCCCAACAGGTAAAATTCGATTACCAAATCCGATTTTCATCATGAAATCCCAGTTTTTCGATTTAAACGAGAAAACCAATGAATCCGATATACCTCACAACATATATATCCGGGGATACTGTATCTATATTAGAATGATCCTTAAAAAATCTTTGCAAAAATATTACGGATCTTTCCTAGATAGTGACCCCCAAGGTTTTAACATAGAGCGTCAATCACTGTAGTGGCGATCTCCCTGCCAAGCGTGTGACCTCGGGCGGCCATATTGAAAGGTCTTGGTCCAGCTCATAATATTATTATTATTATTATTATTATTATTATTATTATTATTATCTTTTCACTATTACTATTACCTTATTATTATTATTATTATTATTATTATTATTATTATTATTATTATTATTATTTTTACTACTGTTATTATTATTATTATTATTATTATTATTATTATTATTATTATTATTATTATTATTATTATTATTACTTGACCCAATTTCGCAGACAGGTTGGCCTAAGCACTCCAACCATTGTGGTCAAGGCCCAAACATCTGCTCTTGGATCTAAGCAGTGTTTAGCATAGGCTAAATGGTTCCTGTAAATTACAGGACTTTCTCTGCATACAGTCACTAAACACTAACTAAACAGTAATGCACAAACATAAAAACTCACATTCACAATACACTTACACTCACTAAACACTCACACTTACTATATACTCACACTCACTAAACACACACACTTACTATACACTCACACTCACTAAACACTCACTAAATACTCACTGTACCCCAAACATTCAGTAAACATTCACTAAAGCTCACTTAATTATAAACATTCATTAAACACTAAACACTCACTAAGTATTCGCTAAGCACTCACTATACACTAAACATTTGCTAAGTACTCACTGTGCACTAAACACTCACAAAACATTCACTAAGCACTCACTATACATTAACACTCACTAAACCGTAAACACTTGATACTTACACACAATACTCACTAAACCCTAAATTCTCATTAAATCCCTAAACACTCATTAAGCACTAAACAGTCAGTGAACATTCACTAATCACTCATTGAACACTCACTAAACACTTATACACTAAACATTCACTAAACACTAATTTTCACAAGACATTCACTAAACACTATCATTCACAAAAGATTCACTAAACCCTAAACACTCACTAAACATTCACTGAATACTTACACACAAAACATTCACTAAACACTAGCATTCACTAAACCCTAAGCACTCACTAAACATTCACTAAACCCTAAACACTCACTAAACATTCACTGAATGCATACACACTAAACACTCACTGAATGCATACACACTAAACATTCACTAAACACTAACATTTGCTAAATCCTAAACACTCACTAAACATTCACTGAATATGTACACACTAAACCCTCACTAAACACTTACACAACACATTCACTAAATTCTAAACACTCACTAAACATTCATCGAATACTTACAAACTAAACATTCATAAAACATTCACTAACCCTAAACACTCACTAAACATTCACTGAATACTTACACACTAAACATTCACTAACATTCACAAAACATTCACCAAACCTTATACACTCACGAAACACTCACTAAATACTTACACAATAAACATTCACAAAACATTCCCTAAACCTAAACTAAACATTCACTAAACACTTACTCATAAACATTCACTAAACACTTACTAAACCCTAAACATTAATGATAAAAAAATTCACAGTTGCACTAATCCCTGTTCAATTTTGGGTTACCAGCCTTTAAAGATGGCCACAAGGCTTTCAGTGCTGCCCAGGTGGAAGACCACCGAACTACTGAACATTAGTGTTGGTATAGAGATCGCAACTCCAGGTATATACCCTCTATTTTCCAAGTGGATCTTGCCCGGATCATTCTTGTCATCCCCGGGGTGACAGTAGGAAATCTGGGAATTCCAGAGGTTTCTGGGAATTCCGGAGGCTTCTGGGGCTTCCCAAGGCTTCAAGATAATCTCCAGGCTCTGTAACCTTCGGATTTCTTCCACAGTACTAAAGAACAAAGTTTTATGGAGAAGAAATCAGGAGACGAAAGGCTTCAAGATTTCTTTGGGGAAGCCCATGTTTTTGGAGATGAATAAGCCTACATTCTTAAAGATTTGGGGCTTCCAAAGGTTCAAACAATCTCCAGGCACTGAAGCCTTTGGAAACGCCCATTGGATTCTCCAGGAATGCTTCTTCAAAGCTCAATACCCAGAGGTCTTTTTCTCGTCGTCAGGAGATATCTATATATGTCAGTAAGAGGGAATCACATAAGATTAAAGAAGACGACTCGTAAAGTAAAGAAACTGCTTATGTGTCAGAAAAAGAACTCTAAGTAATGGTTAAACGCGATGTTAAAATGATCTAAAACCTTCGGGATTTTCCTTGAAGACATTTTGGAATCCTTCAGTCTCCAGCTCCTGGAAGAACGAGAGAAATGCCATTCGCGCATGCGCTGAACTCCAAAGTCTCCAGGAACAATCTCCGAGATGCTTCAAATCGTCTGGAAGCCTTCAGAGAGAGCAAGTGTCATATTTGAAAAGCTGGGTAAGAGAAAGCAAAGAGTATGGTGAGGGAGGGTCCGACCCAGAGGGACTGCTTCCTCAGAGGAAGGCAGCCTATGGGCCAGGCCCCGGGCCTGGAGAGGGCCCAAGCCCCTCAAGGATGGGCCCCAAAAGCCCACAAGGCTTGCCAGTCTTTTGAGGGCAGCTTTGAAGGGAAGGGTCCGACCCAGAGGCTGCTTCCTCGGAGGAAGGCAGGTATCCTGCCAGGCTGGGGAAGCGGGTCTGGAGAGGGCCCAAGAACTTCAAGGATGAGGGCCAAAAGGCCCCAAGGCTGGCCAGTCTCTTGAGGGCAGCCTTGAAGGGAAGGGTCCGACCCAGAGGCTGCTTCCTCGGAGGAAGGCAGGTATCCTGCCAGGCTGGGGAAGCGGGCCTGGAGAGGGCCCAAGAACTTCAAGGATGAGGCCCAAAAGGCCCCAAGGCTCGCCAGTCTCTTGAGGGCAGCCTTGAAGGGAAGGGTCCGACCCAGAGGCTGCTTCCTCGGAGGAAGGCAGGTATCCTGCCAGGCTGGGGAAGCGGGCCTGGAGAGGGCCCAAAAACTTCAAGGATGAGGCCCAAAAGCCCCCAAGGCTTGCCAGTCTCTTGAGGGCAGCCTTGAAGGGAAGGGTCTGACCCAGAGGCTGCTTCCTCGGAGGAAGGCAGGTATCCTGCCAGGCTGGGAAGTGGGCCTGGAGAGGGCCTCAAGAACTTCAAGGATGAGGCCCAAAAGCCCCTAGGCTCGCCAGTCTCTTGAGGGTCAGCCTTGAAGGGAAGGGTCCAACCCAGAGGCTGCTTTCTCAGAGGAAGGCATGTATCCTGCCAGGCTGGGGAAGTGGGCCTGGAGAGGGCCCAAGAACTTCAAGGATGGGCCCAAAAAGCCCCAAGGCTGCCAGCCTTTTTGAGGGTCAGCTGAATTTTTGACTTTCCAACCCATTGGCTGCTTTCTTGAGGAAGTGCAGGTATCCTGCCAGGCTGGGTCTTCTGGGCCCTGGAAGGGGCTGGCTAAGAATGGGTGTGAGGACGCCATAAGCCCTCGAGGCTGGCCATCTCTTGAGGTCAGCCTTGAAGAAAGGTCGACCCAGAAGAGGAGGCAGGTATCCTAACCAGATGGCAAAATTAACTGGGAGGCCAGTCAGAATCGTCCACTGTTCTGCATAATTGGGGGCATTGTTACTGTTTCTGTCTTCGTCTGGACTTCCTCCGCTTTTTCCTTCCACTTCCCAGTTGGGCAGAAGAGTTCTTCATCTCTTGGGCCTTCTTCTCGAACGAACCCAATTTTCCCTCTTTCGTCATTGAGTTTTTCCTTGGACGAGACAATTTGCGGTTCCTTCTCAGCCAAGTCCCGATTGAGCGATCGTTCAGCTTTTGGACCTTTGACTGGACAACTAAATTATCCCTCTGGGCCTCTTTTCCAAGACTGTTTTGAAGAGCGTCATTTCTTGCTCGAAGAACATGAACTTCTTGGTGTTAGGCTCGCGGGCGTCCTTCCAGCTCTTTCGTCATCTTTTCTCCGCTTCTGGGCCCACCTTTTCTTCGAGATAGGCGATTGGACCTCATTCACATTTTTTCATCTGCCAGTTCGAGTATTTTTCGTTTGTTCTTTTCAAGTTCTGTTTCTTGGTGAGAAAGGAAGTTCTTCAGTTTTCGATATCCTTTTCTTTCTTAATTAGGCATCCCCATTCTTCATTTTTCTTCTTTAGGCATTTGTTGTTCGAGGGAAGGTCCTTATTTTTGCTTTCAATTTTCCTTATCATTTCCTGAGCATCAACAAGAGCTTTTCGAAGTTCTTCAAAACAGGACCACCACTCTTTCCTTAATTCCTTCTCTAAATCCTCATTCTTTTGGATATGAAATTCTTCCTTCCGAATGGTGTCATCAGTTTCAACTTGGTTGTTCCAGTTCCTGAGAGTAGACTTAATCGTATTGGCCTTTCAATGTAGATGGCTAGTTAGCCCTCCAAAAACATTTTTAACAATATCTTGTCCAAAGTTTTGAAATCCTTCTATACACAGTAACACTGATCCAAAAAGATTAATAGCCAACAATTGCGCAAAAACGTTTTTCAGTACTGGAAACATGGTTACCTTTCCTTCTATTCTTCAAAACATATAATTTTGTTTACAGATGATTCTAACGGAAACTGGAATAAAAAAGGGAGAAAAAGACAAATTTCCAAAATATGTTTTGAGAAAAGTGTTGAAGTCTTCAGTTCAGGCGAAATAAGATTCCAGAGGAAAAGAATTTGTCTCTTTTACATGTTTCTAGAAATGGACTCGAATCTACACTTAAAAAACTGACCAGACCTAAAATTACTTAATTATTGGTGTCTCTCATTAAATCTTGCTTTATAACACCATTGAATAAAATCGTTAAGAGCCTCATATCTATGGGTACAAAATGGAATTAATAAAGCAGTGGCATTTTACTTATATTATATAAACGCTAATATTCATGCTTATTCATTCATACACACACATACACACATATATATATAATATATATATATATATATATATATATATATATATATATATATACATGTGTGTATAGCATGTGTATATGTATATATTTGTATGTATGCATATGTATAAAAGGTCATCTACTATATATCTCTTAGTTGCAGTCAAGGGGGATTTTATTAAATCATATACATATATCATATGTCAGTTTATTATTTGCAGTGTCACATTATACAGTATCATGTATAAACTGAGCTATAAAGACAGGCTCTTTTTGCAATCACTGATTATCTATGTGACAGTGCTAAACATCAAAAATACAGTTTATTATTTACTTAAGTCACATTACATCCTTAGAAAGGTCTCGGTCCAGCTAAAAAGTACTATACTTTATTATTTTTTATTAAGTTTATTATTATTATTATTATTAATTACTTGACTAAATTGTCACAGAGAATAAACCTTACACAAACAGGTTGGCCTAAGCACTCCAACCATTGTGATCAAGGCCTAAACATCTGCTCTTGGATCTAAGCAGTGTTTAGCATAAATGGTTCCTGTATATTACAGGACTTTCTATATACAGTCACTAAACACTAACTAAACATATATAATAAACATAAAAACTCACATTACAATACATATTACACTCATAAACACTAACACTTACTATATATACACTCACTAAACACTAAACACTATCACTAAACTAAATATCACTGTACCCCAAACATTCAGTAAACATTCACTAACATTAATTATAAACATTCATTAAACACTAAACACTCACTATAGCATTATAAACACTCACTATACACTAAACATTTGCTAAGTACTCACTTACACTAAACATTCTTCAAAACATTCACTGCACTACTATACACTTAACACTCACTAAACATTAAACACTTTGAATACTTACACACAATACTCACTAAACCCTAAATTCTCATTAAATCCCTAAACACTCATTAAGCACTAAACAGTCAGTGAACATTCACTAATCACTCATTGAACACTCACTAAACACTTATACACTAAACATTCACTAAACACTAATTTTCACAAGACATTCACTAAACACTATCATTCACAAAAGATTCACTAAACCCTAAACACTCACTAAACATTCACTGAATACTTACACACTAAACATTCACTGAATACTTACACACAAAACATTCACTAAACACTAGCATTCACTAAACCCTAAGCACTCACTAAACATTCACTAAACCCTACGCACTCACTAAACATTCACTGAATGCATACACACTAAACATTCACTGAATGCATACACACTAAACATTCACTGAATATCAACACACTAAACCCTCACTAAACACTTACACAACACATGGGCTTTTGGGCCTAAACACTTCAACTAAACATTCAGGAATATATTTACACTAATCATTCATAAAACATTGGTTCAAACCCTAAACACTCACTAAACATTCACTAAATACTTACACACTAAACATTCACTAACATTCACAAACATTCACCAAACCTTATACACTCTGAAACACTCACTGAATATCACAATAAACAGTCAAAACTTCAGCTAAACTAAACATTCACTAAAACTTACTCATTAAACATTTAAACGTCTTACTGAAGTCTTAAAGATTAATGATAAAAAAATTGAAACAGTTTCAGCTAATCCCTGTTCAATTTGGGTTAAAAGTCTTTTTGAAATGGTCTTCAAGGCTTTGTAAGCATTCCTGGAAGAAACTACTGAACCACATAGTGCTGGTATAGAGAGACAACTCCAGGTATATACCCTCTGTTTTCCAAGTGGATCTTGTCCGGATCATTCTTGTCATCCCCAGGGTGACAGTAGGAAATCTGGGAATTCCAAAGGTTTCTGGGAATTCCGGAGGCTTCTGGGGCTTCCGAAGACTTCAAGACAATCCCCAGGCTCTGTAACCTTCGGATTTCTTGTACTAAAGAACAAAGTTTTATGGAGAAGAAATCGGAGACGAAAGCTTCCAAGATTTCTTTGGAGGAAGCCCATGTTTTTGGAGATGAATAAGCCTACATTCTTGAGATGAATTCCAGAGGCTTCTGGGGCTTCCAAAGGCTTCAAAACAATCTCAGGCACTGAAGTCTTTGGAAACGCCCATTGGATTCTCCAGGAATGCTTCAGGTATTCTTTAAGAATACCCAGAGGCCTTTTCTCGTCGTCGGGAGATATCATATATATCAGTAAGAGGGAATCCCATAAGATTATAGAAGAAGACTCGTTAAACTAAAGAAACTGCTTATATGTCAGAAAAAGAACTCTAATTAATGGTTAACGCAATGTTAAAATGATCTAAAACCTTCGGTATTTTCCTTGAAGACATTTTGGAATCCTTCAGTCTCCAGCTCCTGGAAGAACGAGAGAAATGCTATTCACACATGCGCCAAACTCCAAAGTGTCCAGGAACAATCTCCGAGATGCTTCAAATCGCCTGGAAGCCTCCAGAGACAGCAAGTGTCATATTTGAAAAGCAGGGTAAGAGAAAGCAAAGAGTATGGTGGAGGGAAGGGTCCGACCCAGGGGCTGCTTCCTCAGAGGAAGGCAGGTATCCTGCCAGGCTGGGGAAGCGGGCCTGGAGAGGGCCCAAGCCCCTCAAGGATGGGCCCCAAAAGCCCACAAGGCTCGCCAGTCTTTTGGGGGCAGCTTTGAAGGGAAGGGTCCGACCCAGAGGCTGCTTCCTCGGAGGAAGGCAGGTATCCTGCCAGGCTGGGGGAGAGGGCCCCAAAACTTCGAGGATGAGGCCCAAAAGCCCCCAAGGCTCGCCAGTCTCTTGAGGGCACCCTTGAAGGGAAGGGTCCGACCCAGAGGCTGCTTCCTGGAGGAAGGCAGGTATCCTGCCAGGCTGGGAAGTGGGCCTGGAGAGGGCCCAAGAACTTCAAGGATGAGGCCCAAAAGCCCCCAAGGCTCACCAGTCTCTTGAGGGCAGCCTTGAAGGGAAGGGTCCGACCCAGAGGCTGCTTCCTCGGAGGAAGGCAGGTATCCTGCCAGGCTGGGGAAGCGGGCCTGGAGAGGGCCCAAAAACTTCAAGGATGAGGCCCAAAAGCCACCAAGGCTTGCCAGTCTCTTGAGGGCACCCTTGAAGGGAAGGGTCTGACCCAGAGGCTGCTTCCTCAGAGGAAGGCAGGTATCCTGCCAAGCTGGGAAAGTGGGCCTGGACAGGGCTCATGAACTTCAAGGATGAGGCCCAAAAGCCCCCTAGGCTCGCCAGTCTCTTGAGGGAAGCCTTGAAGGGAAGGGTCCGACCCAGGGGCTACTTCCTCAGAGGAAGGCATGTATCCTGCCAAGCTGGGGAAGTGGGCCTGGAGAGGGGCCCAAGAACTTCAAGGATGGGCCCTGAAAGCCCCTAAGGGTGGTCTAGTGGGTCATTTTTGGAAAGGTGTTGATCCTGATTCGTGTTCCTGGGGCGTTGCAGGTCTTCTGGGCCCATGGGGAAGGGGCTGGAGAGAGAATGGGTGTGGGATGAGGCCCGTGCCCCAACACCCATCCTTTGAGCAGATCCTGTGAAGGGAAAGGGACCCAGAAGAGGAAGGCAAAGAGTAACAGGAGGCCAGTCAGAAGGGCCTCCACAGTTCTGCCATAACTTTTAATTATTATTGTTCCTCTTTGTTTCTTCTTTGTCTGGACTTCCTCCGCTTTTTCCTTCCACTTCCCAGTTCGGCAGAGCAGTTCTTCATCTCTTGGGCCTCTTCTCGAACGAACCCAATTTTCCCTCTTTCGTCACTGAGTTTTTCCTTCGACGAGACAATTTGCGGTTCCTTCTCAGCCAAGTCCCGTTGATTGAGTTCGATCGTCCAGCTTTTGGACCTTCGACTGGACAACTAAATTATCCCTCTGGGCCTCTTTTCCAAGACTGTTTTGAAGAGCGCCATTTCTTGCTCGAAGAACATGAACTTCTTGATGTTAGGCTCGCGGGCGTCCTTCCAGATCTTTCGTCATCTTTCTCTCCGCTTCATGGGCCTTCACCTTTTCTTCGAGATAGGCGATGTTCATTGACATTTTTTCATCTGCCAGTTCGAGTATTTTTCGTTTGTTCTTTTCAAGTTCTGTTTCTTGGCGAGCGAGGAAGTCCTTCAGTTGTTCGATATCCTTTTCTTTCTTAATTAGGGCATCCCCCCATTCTTCATTTTTCTTCTTTAGGCATTTGTTATTCGAGGGAAGGTCCTTATTTTTGCTTTCAATTTTCCTTATCATTTCCTGAGCATCAACAAGAGCTTTTCGAAGTTCTTCAAAACAGGACCACCACTCTTGTCTTAATTCCTTCTCTAAATCCTCATTCTTTTGGATATGAAATTCTTCCTTCCGAATGGTGTCATCAGTTTCAACTTGGTTGTTCCAGTTCCTGAGAGTAGACTTAATCGTATTGGCCTTTCAATGTAGATGGCTAGTTAGCCCTCCAAAAACATTTTAAACAATATCTTGTCCAACGTTTTGAAATCCTTCTATAAACAGTAACACTGATCCAAAAAGATTAATAGCCAACAATTGCGCAAAAACGCTTTTCAGTACTGGAAACATGGTTACCTTTCCTTCTACTCTTCAAAATATATAATTTTGTTGACAGACGATTCTAACGGAAACTGGAATAAAAAAAAGGGAGAAAAAAACAAATTTCCAAAATATGTTTTGAGAAAAGTGTTGAAGTCTTCAGTTCAGGCGAAATAAGATTGCAGAGGAAAAGAATTTGTCTCTTGTACATGTTTCTAGATATGGACTCGGAATCTAGACTCTAAAACTACTGACCATATCTAAAATTACTTAATTATTGGTGTCTCTCATTAAACTTGCTTTATAAACCATTGAATAAAATCGTTAAGAGCCTCATATCTAATGGAAATAATAAAGCAATGGCATTTTACCATATATAAACGCTCGTATTCATGCTCATTCATTCATACACACAAGTACACACATAAACACACACACATACACACACACACACACACACACATATATATATATATATATATATATATATATATATATATATATATATATATGTGTGTGTGTGTGTGTGTGTGTGTGTGTGTGTGTGTGTGTGTGTGTGTATGTATGTATAAAAAAGGTCATCTAGCTGTAAGTTT
>NC_089790.1:23512500-23607500 GCF_040412425.1 Macrobrachium rosenbergii
TAAACACTCACTGAATACTCAACATTCACTAGGTACTCACTATACACTATTCCCTCACTAAACACTCATGAAACAGTAAACACTCATTGTACCCCAAACACTCAGTAAACATTTACTAAACACTCACTTTATCCTAAACATTCATTAAACACTAAACACTCACTAAGCATTCATTAAGCACTCACTATACACTAAACATTCACTAAGTACTCACTATACACTAAACATTCACTAAGCACTCACTATACACTAAACACTCACTAAACCCTAAATGCTCTTTAAAACCCTAAACACTCACTAAACAGTTGCACACTAAACATTCACTAAACATCAACTTTCACAAGGCATTCACTAAATACACTAAACATTCACTGAATAATTACTGAACATTCACTAAATGCAAACATTCACAAAACATTCACTAAAACCTAAACACTCACTAAACATTCACTGAATGCTTACACACTAAACATTCACTAAATATTTACACACTAACATTCACAAAACATTCACTAAACCCAAAACTAAACATTCACTAAATACTCATAAACATTCACAAAACACTTACTAAACCCTAAACATTCGCTAAGCACTTGCTCATTAAATTTTAACGATAAAAAATTTCACAGTCGCACTAAGCCCCTGTTCAATTTGTGGGTTACCAGACCTTTATAGATGGCCGCAAAGCTTTGCAGCGCCGCCCTGGTGGAAGACCACCGAACTACATAGTACTGGTATAGAGATCGCAACTCCAGGTATATGCTCTCTACGGTTTTAACCCGGTATTTATCTACCTTTGCGGCGTGTTCAGTACAAGCCCGTTGGGAATGACCGTAAAAACATAAACAAAAGACTGTAAATATCATAAAGATAATTATCCCCAAGAAATATTAGTCTTAGATAACAAGTCCTGAAAACCCTTGGGGGTCACTATTTAATAAAGATCCAATATTATTTTTGGTAAACGATTTTTTATCTAAAACTCCTTTAAATTTCGGCTGTAGCACTTACAGAATAGCCACATAACCCAGAAGCAGAGGCATAAAGACCCTGTACATAAAGATTCGCAAAAGGCGAAAAGGATAGTGTCTGCAAAGTCCTTGGGGGAGGGAAGGGTTTTGGCTCCCAGTTCATGAACCAACATAGGATCAGTCCTTGTAATCATATAACACCGAGGATAATGACACATTTTCATAGGTATTATAATCATGCATGAACCATTTCTTGGCAGAACATTCTTCTGTTTTTCAGTTTACTTGAGTGGTGAAGTATCACACGCATATTTGATATATACGTGGTAGACGCGTTCCTATGTAAAGTGAGGCTAGCACTGCAAATAAGGATGCGTGTTACTTGATTACAAGAAAAGTTCAGAGTATTTGCTTGGCTTTAGGAGTCTCCTAATACCAACTAAAAGATCCTGAGAACAGGGAGAAAAATTAATAAGAAAAGAACTGGGATCGTCACACTATAAATGTGTGTGTATTACATATATATATATATATATATATATATATATATATATATATATATATATATATATATATATATATATATATATATATACATACATATATATATATATATATATATATATATATATATATATATATATATATACACATATATATAAAAGTATATATATAATTTATATATATATATATATCTATGAATTTATACATATATATTTCTATATATATATTATATAATATATATATATATATATATATATATATATGTATATATATATATATATTATATATATATATATATATATATATATATATATATGTATATATATATATATTTATATATATATACTGTATATATCTATGTTTATACAGTATATACGCTTGTTATTTTTGTTCGCTAATCAATTTAGACAAGTAAGAAAACGTATCTGAAAAAAATAAGTTTGAAAAAATAAATGAGAAGGTTTAAAGTGTTGAGGCAAGAAGATTGACAGACCAAAACATTTTCATATTTAAAACGTTTTTCTTGCACGTCACCAGAGTATAAATTTCAAAGTTCCTGCTCAATGCTCAACGCTAATCTGGAATTGGTGCTTGGAAATATCCAGGCGTATTTCAGCACTGTATCTGTGCATTAGTCTTCAGGAAACCTAATTTAAATACAGTAATGATACATTCCTTAATATATAGGTCTTGAAATTCGAAGTTTTTATATTAAATATATGAAAAAAATGTGCAGTTGGAGAGGCTTCTTCAGGCCATTTAAGCTTGTGCATTTGATTATAAAGCAGTGATCAGCTCTATATACTGTATATATGTACTTTTCGAAGTATTATTATTATTATTATTCAGTAGATGAAACCTATTCATATGGAACAAGACCACCACATGGGCCATTTAAGCTTCCAAAGAATACGTTGTTCATTAGGAAGAGTTAAGAGGAAGTAACATGAAATAGGAGGAGGAAGGGGAGGGGGATAGGAGGAGGAAGGGGGAGGGGGATGGAAGCCCCAGAAGCCTCCGGGATTCCCAGTGTGCATTCAAACACACAGACAAGACAGAGTTTTAGTATTATATAGATCTTTGTAAAGTCCTGTTCGTTTTATTAAATCAGTGAATTGAAGTATACTTTGGAAATGACCTCACCCTTTACGAAAAAATATATTTTTGCAATAGCCCGCGAACTTAGGTAAAAGAACCCGATTCTTTTTATAATAATCAATTAAATTAAGTAAAGCCTGTCAACTTTTCAAAGAAGGCGTGTTTGAACGGTTCGATTTACGCTTTTAATAACACCGACCCCCCATACTTGTAATAACAGATATTCGCTTACGGTAAGCAACTGTTATTTTCATGTTGCAAGTTCCCTATTCATAATTATTGCCCAATCTGATTTCTATTCGGAGCGTCTGGTTTACCTTTTTGGTAACTGGAGAACGTGGTCTTGTAAGAAAATGAATAAACGCAATCATAAACAAATTAAGCGTGCATGCAGAGTTCAAGAAAAGGGATATAAAGTTCAGCTCGAACACTGAACGCCTTTCAAACAATTCTTAGAAACATTAATGAATTACAGTTCAAATTACTGTATGAGAGAGATAGAGAGAGAATAGATTAACAAAAGTCTCACTATAATGGGTTAAGCTAACGGAATAGAAATCGTTCAAATCTTCTCTCTCTCTCTCTCTCTCTCTCTCTCTCTCTCTCTCTCTCTCTCTCTCTCTCTCTCTCTCTCTCTCTCTCTCTCTTCCAGCTGCTTCCTACACCGGTTGGCTAATTTCCAGGTGAATAACATCTGCCCTAAGTCAACAGAAGCATGCTGGATTCTTAGGGAATGCTCCCATCTCATTCCTTCCCCCTCCAGTTTGGGGATCAAACGATGGCCATTCAATCTGCGAGTTGAACATGCTACCACCTGTGCCTGAAAGAGAGAGAGAGAGAGATTGGATCAAACTTGTGGTATGGAGGATTAGCTCTTCAGAACCAATCGATGAAATTCACAACTTAAGCCCTAACTCTCCAACTGAATTTGATGTTTAGGACAGAATTTGAATCAATTGTGTTCTTACCTGGCGTCCTAATACTCACAAGTGTAGGGTCATAAAAATATAAACTAAAGCCTAAAATTGTAAAAAAAAAGAAAAAAAATTAAAGGCAAGGAAGCTCTCCTAATCGTAAGGATATGAAGTGACTATTCCTTCGTTGATTTTGTAAAGGCATAATGCCTTGCAGTTGTTGTGCCAATCCCAACGCTAAATGGTTTCTTACCATGAAGTGTGCAACACTATGGAATGTTATGGGAAATCTGCACATTCTTTATTAAAGTAAATTATACTATATGTATAACATAAATCTATGAGAGCATGGCGTTCATTTCTCTTTCAGTAATTCGTTGGGATACTGTCGATACAGCTATCTTTTTTTTTTAGCTATCAGGAATGCTGACTCTTAGTTTTTCTTCTGGAAATATAAGGGCTACTATTTGTTCTCATTACCTACATCTTGTTTATCGGAATCTTCCCTGAAACTGCTCTCATTCCTCTTGTAGGCCTGATATTGGGCAAAAATAAAGATTGTAACTTGTAAATGTTGTCACTTTCGGAGAATGGGGAGGAAAAACTCCAAGCCGTTCCCTGAGGATCACTTGATTGAGAGGAAAGGTTGTGGATCTGTAGAATAGCTATAGTTCTGTTAATTATTCTGTACTTATGTGGACGAGAAAGATGAGGACAGGTGAAGGAAGATATAATGAAAAGTGAAATAAGGTTCAAGTGGGAGACAAGTTATGTGGTTTATGTAATCCAGTTTTTTAACACTGCACTGTTCATTAGTGCCGTGCTTTCTCAGAACTGTGATGCACTGCATATTTGCAAGATTTGTCAGTATTGCAAACTTACGATGACATGGCACTATAAAAGCATTGTGACAGAGTATAGATTTGCCTTACTCACCGTATTCAACCATCTGCAGATATTCAGGTATACTGTAATGCCATGCATATTTTTTTTTAAATTACCCAGATTAAATGGAACCTTGACAACAAGAGTTTGCAAAGGCGATGGATTCAGGAGTATTGCATATTTTGCTATCTGCTAAAGTGGGTTGAAAAGAGAGGGTACCTCGTGATTTAGACAAAAATAAATCTAAAATTCTTGAAATTCCGGTTCCTGTTGTATCTATAACTTTGTGTAAAAAAAAAATGAGGCTTTACTGTTTTATATTTTAATTAAACTGATGATCACGAAGTAAAAGAGGATGAATGGAACATCTTAAATATATCCCGTTTCCATTTTGATAGTTAAAAAAATTTTCTAACCCCTTCCTATCAGAAAGGATCTTGTTTTTAAACGTATAAAAAAACTATAAGGACAAAACCGACTGGTTTTCCAACCAGGTTATTAACTAATATCAATTCGGAAAAACCTTAAAACATTCTGGGGTAAAGGTATACTCGCCCTAGTATTAGCAATTCAAAAATATTTTATAAAAGAATGGATGTGCCTCTCATAACGCATTGCGAATAGGTAAATATAATTCGTAAATGTAATTCTGAACCCACAATAAAAGTATGTAGCATACCTCTGCGAAATCGAATTCATACATTGATTAAGCACTGCGAAAATGCGCGCATATATATCGCCTGCATATTCATTTTTACTCATAAACTATCTTCAGCTACGAATTGCGGGGACTTTGGTTTCATAACCGGTGAACTCAAATCTGCATCGGAAATTAACGAATATTTCCAGAGATTGCGGAATAACTTTTTTGCAACATTCCTGCCGCTTTCATGGGGCCAGAGTTTATCCCTGCGGGTCATTCCTGTCAGATTCTTTATTTCTGACAAAAAAAAAAAGAAAATAAAACTTTTATGTTTGTCCTTGTAGCCTAAAAATAAAATGCAATGGTGCCATCTCATAACGGATATTATACCTCACCGGAAAACTTGAAACATTATTATTATTCACATTATATGATAAATATGTGGTCATATATCTATGATATCTATCCATCCTTCTTTCTTCTCTTATCAACAATGGCGGTTTCCTATACGTAAATGGTATGCCATATAGAACCACCTTCAGACTTTGAGCCAAGGTGCTAATATTTGTAACGAAAGTGTGACCACGCATGTTTCCTCAAGTTACCTTTACATTCTTTTATAGTGAGGCTGCCAAATTATTTGACATTTATTAAAGGTTTACCGAGAAACAGTAAATATCAGGTACCGAATGGCATAAGCTATTCAGATATAGTGTAATTCCATGCATATATTTTTTTAATTACCCAGATTAAATGGGACCTTGACAATAGGAGTTTGCAAGGCAAGGGATTCAGGAGTATTGGATATTCTGCTACTTGCAAAATCTTTTAAAAAATTATGAAACAGCATTTTTGCAATACTTCACAAAACGCAAATGGAAATGCTTCATTGAAGAAGAGAACGGCAAGTGTAATATTAATCAGAAATATTTCAAGAATTTCAGCACTGGGAGTAGTTACCATACGCCGATTATTATGCCTGTCACTGGTCTTGTGTTTATCAGAGAAAAGGTTTAAAAGTTGAACATTTTGAGATCCTATATCTGTGAATCCCTGTGTAAGAATTTACCTGTTGTCAAGTCATTTTGTCCTTGCGGGTGCTATCTTGATAATGTTAGTGTACGTAGTATTCTATTGTATATCTCAGAAAGCTACAGAGTTACTTTTCTTTTGCTGTCTGTCACTTTTCAACGGCATTATAAACAGTGTACATACTTAACTTATAAGAATTTTACTGAAACATTGTTAGTAATTGTGTTCTGTTTCTAAAATACATTATGAGTGATTTAAGAATTTAATTTTTCTTGTACTGTAGGGGAACAGTTTTACACACACACACACACACACACACACACACACACACACATATATATATATATATATATATATATATATATATATATATATATATATATATATATATATATATATATATATATATTATATATACATATATGTATGTGTATGTATACACATATATACATACTGTGTATATATATATATATAATGTCTTTGTAAAACTGTTCCCTTACAGTACAAGAAAAATTAAGTTCTTAAATCACTCATAATGTACTTTAGAAACAGAACACAATTATTAACAATACTTCAGTAAAATTCTTATAACTTAAGTATGCTGTTTATAATGACGTTGAAAAGTGACGATATATATATATATATATATATATATATATATATATATTTCTAAATTTTCATCCTATAAAGCAATGGGAAAACGTCAGTGGAGAGAAAGAGGGTAGCCTAAAAGTTTTTAAGGTTTTATTCACTGTATTTTCGTTTTCTGTCTCTGCATCGTTGCCTTACAGAAAACTAAATATCTTAAATGGATAACCACAATAATTGATTAAACGCTCTTTAAAACGGTATCTGAAAGATTTTTCTTAGTCTTCTTCCGTTTTTATGAAACTGTTCTAAGCCCCGAATCACGAATATGACTTTAATAAGTGTAAATGTGACGGCCATGTTTAGTGCCAGCTCTCTGGGGTGAACCTAAAACGCAGACAAAAGACATTAAACTTTTCATTACCGCAATAAATTCCTCGAATTATCCCACTTGTACTGTATTATATTATATATATATATATATATATATATATATATATATATATATATATATATATATATATATATATATATATATATATATATGTGTGTGTGTGTGTGTGTGTGTGTGTAAATATCTGTGGGTGTGTGTGTGTGTAGGTTATTTTTTGGAAGACTCCAGCCACCTTCCACATTAAAATCATATTTTTCGTGGGTAAAACACATAAAAACAAAAAACTTCTTCTCGTAACAGAGAAAAAAATAGTCAGATTACAATAAGTCGGGAATTTTTCATAGTTCTTTGTTGATGTTTACGGTGTCACGCTGGGTAGCTCTTGTTGCGTTCGTATGTTTGTTTAGTACTCGCTGGAGTCAAATCATTCGTGCCGTATACCTGTCCCTTAAGCCCCGTTCACACATTCACGTATCAGCCCACGCATGTTCACGCATGTGAAACGTGGCTATACTGTAGGGTTTGTCGGCGCGATCAAGTGGATACGTGTCAAAGGCCGATGTCCGTAAGTCAACATAACGACGCCATAACGTAAGTACAGAGTAATGCGTGTTAAGGCTATGCATTGCGCAAGATAGACGGGATGCTTACGTGAACTGCCACGACAATAGGCCACACCCCCACATGTAATGCGTGGCAGAGCAAGTAACACCCACGAACATATACCATATGTGTAACGTTGTGCGTTACGACCTCACGACACCCTCACAACATCCCCACGTACATCGGCGGGTATACGCCAGGTACAAAAGGGCTGTGCTGTGCACATGTGTTTGCAGTGCCATTCAGCGCCTCCCTGTAGCAAGAAGTATTCCCCTGCTGCTGAATCAACATGGAGAACATTGAGGACATCGTTGCCCTTATAACAGCACACAGACAACAAAGAAACGTAATGGAGGCCGTCGTGGAGTATGTGCACTACATGGTATTGGTGGAAGCTGTGAGGGCCTACATTGCAATTGAAAATAAGAAAAAAAAGAGGAGGCCGAGGAGGGTTTGGGCTTGGCCGTACTTGCAAAGAAGAGTGGAGCTAGGCCACTATGACAACCTGATGGAGGAGCTGGCAACCGAAAACCCAGAACTATGCAGGAATTTTACGCGAACTGACAGAGACATATTCAGTGAAATAGTTGAATGTGTCACACCCTACATTGAGAAGCAACGCACATTTTGGAGGGAACCCCTTACGCCAGGACTGCGTGTGGCTATCACCCTACGTTTCCTTGCCACGGGTGACTCATATAAGAGCCTGCAATACGCATTCCGGGTAGCCCACAACACCATAAGTTGCATTGTACCCGAGACCTGCAGGGCCATTGTTTCTGCCTTTGGAGATGAGGAACTGCAGGTACCACAAACACCAGAGGCTTGGAAGCAGGTTGCCCGCGGGTTTGAGGAACAGTGGAACTTCCCCACGTAATTGGAGCACTAGACGGTAAACACATCAGGCTCCGTGAACCCTCCCCCTTGGTGGTACGCATTACTACAATTACAAGAAGTTCTTCTCCATGATTCTACTTGCCATTGTCGACGCTTCATATAAGTTCCTCTACGTGGACGTGGGTGCCGTTGGGTCAGAGTCGGACGGTGGTGTATTTGCCCAGACCCGTCTGTGTGAAATGCTGGCAAAACAGGAAGCAAATCTTCCCCAACCTGAGGCCCTACCAGATGCAACAAATGGAGCTCCTGTAGACTACTTCCTGCTTGGCGATGATGCCTTTCCCCTGCGGAACTATCTCATGAAGCCCTACCCCAAAAGAGGCCTGTCCAAGGAGGAGCGGATCTACAACTACAGGTTAAGTAGGGCACGGCGGACGGTGGAGAATGCCTTCAGGATTCTGGCCAGCAAATTCAGAGTACTCCACACGTCAATGTGTATCAAGCCTGACCGTGCAGAGTCAGTAGTGCTGGCCGCGTGTGTTCTGCACAACCTTATAATAAAAAGAAATCCACGCAGGCAGGAAGCAGATCAGGAGAACCCCATCACACATGATTTCATACCTGGTGCCTGGAGGAGTGACCCACCCCTAGGAGACGCTCTTCCAACCATGGGAGGCAACACTGCAACCAGGAATGCCAAGGAACAACGCAACATCCTGAAAGACTACTTTTCGTCTCCTGGTGGTTCCGTTACTTGGCAGGAGAACTACTGTTAACATACATTTATATTTGTTATAATAATTTCTCTTTGTATGTCGACTTCCAAAATTTTTAATATCCATACAGTTTACTTTTCCTTTGTATTTGTGCATTTATTTGTTTTACATATGTCTTATTTGTGCTATTATTCTTACTTCATTTTATTAGTGTAATGGTTTTTAGTTCATTGAATAAAAGTTATTTTTCAATTATATGTTTATTGTTTATACCAATCATGATATATACACTGAAACATACAATACCAAAAATAAACATTTGTTATATAAGTTAATTTTCAACTATATATTTGTTTGCATATGTTTTTTTAGTACTGGATCATACACTCTGACATTTTTAACGCAGAAGCAAATACATGCATTGCAATGTGGCTAAGTGCATTACTCCAAGGCGTGGGAAGATTATAACTTTGAATATTTTGAAATGGTTTATACCTTTATATAGGCCATTACCAAGCAGTAGTGAAGAACAACTTAATAATAATATGAAAGTACAGATTTTTTTTTATTTTTTATTTTAATATAATATACTTTCACTTACTCCTTATTTTTGTTGTTATTCTTACTTCATTTTGTTACTTCCATGGTTTGTAGTTCATTGAATAGAAGTTACTTTTCTATTATATGTTTATTGTTTATACTAGTGCTGATATATAGATGGAAACATACAGTAATACAAAAAAATAGATATTTGTTTCTATAAGTTAATTTTCAACTATATAGTTGTTTGCATATGTCTTAATTGTGTGATTATTATTACTTCATTTTGTTACTTTGATGGTTTTTAGTTCATTGAATAAAAGTTATTTTTCAATTATGTTTATTGCTTATACTAATGCTGAAATATTTACATGGAAACATACAATAATACAAAATATATACATTTGTTTACATTGACACATACACAAAATAGATATAAAAAAAAAAATGTTGCCTTAAACTAGAGGTTCTCCAGGAAGCTGCTCGTTGGCAAAGACACGTTGAGGTCCCTGGGTGTGGACGCCACTGCAGGTGCAGACAGCTGCGCGTGCAGCATTGCCACCTGTTGCGCCGTGAGGTTGAGAGGCTGCGCCATGGCACCACTAGGTGTAGCAAGTGGCACATATGTAGCAGGAGCAGGAAGGGGAGCTGGGGCCGCAGGCAGACCATCCCAGAGGGCTTCTGCTTGGGTGTGGGGTATCAGATGACGTGGCGGCCTCGTGATGCCCTCTTTGGTAGCCCTCACAAAGCGCTGTATGGCGGAGATGAACTCCACCTTCAGCGCCATCCTCAGCTCAGGCCCCACATCTGCACAGTCGGCGGCAAGCTCCTCCAGGGCGTTCCGCCAGTACACCAGCCTGGGGTCACACAGAGGTCTTATGGCCCCCTGTAGCCTTTGCCGAGCTGACTCTGCTTGTTGAAGCAACACGTCCAGGACCCCACTTCCAGCCTTGTCCTCCTTCCGTGACTTCCTTTGTGGTGCAGGATCATCAATGGTGGAGGACCGGTCATCGGACGAGCAGGGGACTGGAGTGGCACTGCCAGCAGGATCACAAAGGGCAGGAACATCAAGGGCAGGACCATGGCCAGGAGGGTTGCTGCAAGCAACTGCAGCAGACGCAGACTGTAAAGAGATGGAACATGTATGAGAGAATGTAAATGTACTGTGAATGACAAGGTTGTAGTTCCATTAATTAAATAAACTGTGCATTAAAGTTTCAGTCACTGATTTACTAAACAGCGAAACAATAAAATAAGACATACCATCGGAAGTCCCAACACCTTGGGCTTCTTTTGGCGGACAATGTGGGGCTTGAGGAAGTGGAAGATGTTCAGTATCCACTTCTCACGGTCCGTCAGTCGTCTGCTGGCCCCTGACCACTTTTTCGGCTGTGAGGCGTCCAAAGCGGGTCCTGAGGGAGGTGAACCAGGTCCGGAGTTCAGGGCCTGACACAGGAGGAGCCAGTGACCTCCCCTTCTCCTCAAATGCCCTGCACACCCTGGCCTTGTCCTTGTATGCTGTCATGCCCTTGTTATATATGAATTCGGCCTCCTGCTCCAACCACTCCCCTACCAGCCCTCATTTTCATCTGAGAGGATGACAGAGGGGTTCTTCTTTTCGCACGCAGCGTTTCCAGTCCCAGGGCGGTGCCGTCAGCAGCTTCGTCGTTCCGTCATCATCGGGCGGAGTCGACGTCATCCAGGCCGGCATCCTCGTCGTTGAAGAGGCTATGGTCACTGGCCATGTCCTCGACCTCGTCAGCCTCTCCAAGGTTTATGACAACATCCTCCTCCATGGTGACTGCAGGGGTGTCTGCAGCAGGTGGCTGCCACGTAGAGGCCATCTCCGCTCCTGACTGGGATGTTGGAGGCTTGTAAGCCCCCTTCCGCTGTCTGTTGCTGCTAACTTTCGGCATTTTCTGCTGACGAAGGCGCTGGAGGGGCGAGAAATGGTGTTGCTGCTGTCTGTCCGGGAGAAGAACTGATGCCGCATCCGCGCCGCAAGCTGTTTTATACACCCGACACAGCGTTGCCTCATCGTCTCAGGTCCTGGGGGAGAGGCGCTGTTGCCACGTTTACTCCCGAACCTCGTGGGGACCCACGCGGTTCTTGGCGGGAACGGGAAAGCAGCGGGGGGCCACGCGTCATTGCCCGCAGGCGTGCAGACCACGCCACGGATGCACCACGTGGTGCGTGTGGAACCACGCAAAATGACGGATGACGTGAACAGACACGTATCTTTTGAACATATCGAAACGTACGTGGCTCCCCACGCATGCTGGGATGGTGCGTATCGACCTCCCGACTCCGCCCCGCATGTCCACAATCTTAAATACGCATTACGGAACTTTTTCGTAGTACTTACGTAAGCTGTTGCCAACTACCAGTTTCCATTCATACATGAACATGCGTGGGCTGATACGTGAATGTGTGAACGGGGCTTTAGTCACGCAATTTGGAATGACGTGGATGACGCAAAGTTTTTCGATTGACCATGCTGTTAGTCTAGGTGACATTAAGTTCAATCAGGCGAGCTGCTAGTATATTCTTATGTATGCAAGCCAAAAGTTCTTGTACCTGAAAGCCTTAATTCACCATAATCCTAGTCTTCGTTTTCATTTCCCTTCACGCCGCATTCTCACTCCAGTTGAATGTGATCTTCCTTCACCACGAAAAAAAGTAAAATAATTCCTTCAATTCGCTTTTAAGTTTAAAGTTTCACTCACTTCGTCAACACTGCGGTGGTAAAGCCAGGATTTGTTAGGACATTCATTCCTCATTGTTAGCTATGAACATTCAGTTTGCTTATTCTTTGGATCAAGCGATTCATATCAGTTTGAGAATTTCCTGATAATGAGTGAAAGAACCATTCAATTACCAAGCTGGAGAGCCAGACTGAGCCCTTGGGAACTTTTAGCATTGATTCAAATAGATGGAGAAACAAATGCGAGATTAACAGTCAATAAAGTGATTATGTCTGTGGTGACATCAGATTTTGATTTCAATTTCGGCTTCACATTTTTCATCCAAACATTTTGCCAATTTACGAATGCTTCAGCTGTTGTCCCTAAATAATTCAGTTGTCCGGAGGGCTTTGAGTCAACTTCGTTACTATTTCACACAGCTGCTCCTCTTCAGAGTAGTCACCACATACAAATTTCCGAGGGATAAAACTTTTTGTTTTTTTTACGTTATAATAAGTGTCTTTCTTCCTCCGTTGTCTTCGATGTAACTAAGGAATTCAAGCTACATAAAAACTGTCTTCGCTTTTAGTATGAAATTTTAGCTGCTAAAACGCAGCTTCGATTCAGCGAAATTAACTTATAATAACTTTTCGTCTGTATGTTACCAGATTTTTCACTTTGGAAGACCGTTAAGGATAGCAGCTTGAAAAATTTCGAATTAACTAAAACTTCTATTTGAAACAAAACTGGCAGTTCGGGAACAACCGCGAAAGTCTTATCTTAACAAGAGAAGTGAACGTCCATTCTGAAAGCTGTTTATTCTTTAGCAAGTTAACTTGAAAGGATTCAAAATGATCACCAAAATCTTAGTCGCTTTGTGGACGATTTCTTTATCAACCTCAATAAAACTGAAAATACTGAAAGTATGAAGTCAAGTCGAATATTAGTTTCACCCATCGCATTTACCAAGCATTTGTTATTATTGGGAAGCCCTGTTTAACCTGTAACTGAAACGGTGTCGCTAATTTACCGATAGTTGAAGGGTTGAAAATTTCCAGATCTCAGTTATGACCTAAGTAACACTTACATAATATGGAATAGAATAGGGAATATAGAATTTAGGCCTAAAGCCAAGCGCCGGAACCTATGAGGTCATTCAGCCTTGAAAGGGAAACGGTCAAGGTGGTTTTAATGGTGTAACAGGAGGAAAACCTTGCAGTTGCTCTATGAATTAATTCTTATGCGAGGATGGAAAGTAAAATGGAGGAATATGAACGGAGGTACAGTAAAAGGAATGAGAGGGGTTGCAGCTAGGGGAAGTAGTGGTCATGCGTAAAAATTTTCAAGCTGAAATTAAACCATCAAAAACCCAGTCAGGCTCATTTCAACTTTAGTGAAGATTGAGTACCTTGCATCCCAGTGTATCTATGTTGTTGTGCCATGTCAAGTCACAGAGTTAATTGTCATCTTTCTATAATTTAAACACTTATGCTCAGGCTTTGATCTCCACATATATATTACAGGTAAATTTGCAAATTAATGATTTGACTAATTACTGCACAACAAACTTGGTGTCCTTGATTGTGCATTTGCTGAGGTTTGTATTATATAAACTATACTCAAACGTCTCATAGCATGAGAAAATAGAATAGAGGACTATCCAAATGGTTAAATACCAAACCACGACACGTGTACGTTCAAAGCCAAGATTTCATGTCAGCCAGCCAGCCAGCACACACACGTACGTACGTTCCAATATTTACAGATTATGAAAATTGTTGTAGGTGTGAAGTTATATGTTTAACACCTTATAAATTGAATATATAGCTTAAACCCAACATTAAGTAAGTCTTATTTTTGACCAGTTAAGGATTTTAGTTCACATTCTGCTTAAATCTAGTATTTCCGAACTCTGGCTTCATAAATTTTATTGGATTGTGCCTTTTTATATGGTCAGTATTAAAACCTCATATGTGCAACCTTTCCCTAGCTTCAAATTAGTTTATGGCAAAACCTACTTTTCACTGCCTATTTACATTTTAAATTCACTTCAGTTGCCTTTGAAAACCTTCGCTTTCTGAATTCCTCCGACATTCAAAGGGAACTTTGTTAAACAAAAACATTTTCAAAAATACTTCAAAATTCTAACAGTGTTCCTTTGCACCTCTTACATGAATTCACTTAATATGTTTCAGGATTTACAAGCGTTCATTTAATATATTTCAGGATAAAGGTGTTAACACTCTCCTGAACTCCTAAATATTATTTTGTGATTAAAAAGACACCAAACTAGTTCACAATATTGTTATGAATTTTTCCGTTCGTACAGAGACCGTATTCAGAACTTAAATAGGCATCGTATCAATAGCCAGTGTTCTAGGGCACCGGTCTTGATATACCCTCGTGAAAATGGCACAAACTCAGTTGTAATGATGAGCCATTGTAAACTGCAGGATCCACTTCTTACCTCGTGATTAAAAACAACGAGCACTTCAGTTTTGAACATGTATTTTGGGTGGTCATCTTACACACGCAATATAGTACACTGGCTTCTGTAGACGTAACCTGCAAGTAAAAATAAACTGCGACAAAACTGTTCGGCACGGCATTCCATATATAACTATAATTGCTACGCTATCGTTTAAATAGAAGTTTGTAATTGATAACCCATAAATTGCAAAACAGATCCAAATTTACGTATTCCCAATTTCCTGTGCAAAGTAAATCTGAATTATGCGTTGAAGGAGACAGCACTCATCACAACAAGGAGCTGAAATAATTATCAGCTAGCAAAGATTCCATGGTTAAAAAGAACGTGGTAGAAAGCGAATCATCGACAAATAAAAAATTTGCCAAGGCTACTTAGTAATGGGTCAGTAATATGAGTTTCCTAGAGAGGCTTGATCGTCGTACGAGTAGAGTTTCGTCGATTGCATTCTTAGTTTGTTCGTTGTATTATACTCGTACCAAGACCATCCAGGAAAATAACAAAGCTTTTCACATAAAAAAAACTCTCAGATTGTTACGTTAATTCAAACTACTGAGAGGTTGAGGGAGACAGTTGCCTCCCTCAACCTCTCAGTTGAAGAAGTCAGTTGTGTTCCTCAACAAGCAGGCATTTTGGGACGCTAGATTAATATAGGAAATATAAATTTCAAGTCTGGTAGTCATTCTGACACTATTTTCATTGTGTCGATTCAATTTTCCTTTAGTCGATTCAATACCGTTTGGTCAATTCAATTTCCCATTCTGTAGTCTTGGAAAGTTTTTTTCCAAATCGTAACAATTATTTTACACCTTTTGAGAATACTTTTATAAAATATAAAACTATAATTATACATGCTGAAATTTTTAAACAGTTGGTAAAGCTGTTTAAATAAGCAGTATACATTTTTCGCTCAAGAGGGTCTTCTTGCGTTTAAAACTGGGTTAGGCTACTTTCCATAGCCTCAGTAAACTCTCCTAGGTATCCTTGAGGCTAGGGTAGTCTTTTTTGTGTGTGAACCGAATTGGTGCTTTTTCCTTTTAAGAATGGGTCGAGGTTACTTATTTAGCCCTATCCAAGGCCATGGCATATTTATTATTATTATTATTGCTGTTGTAATTGTAATTTATTGGAAACAACAGTGAAGACGAGTGGCTAAGGAGCGCATGGGAAGAAGGACTGATAAAAGTAGACGAAGACTCAGAAATATACAGAGACAGGAGAATGAAAAACAGAAAGGAGGAATGACACAGGAAACCAATGCACAGACAGTACATGAGCAGACTAAAGAACTAGCAGCAACGAAGCATGGTAATGGCTACAGAGGGGAGAACTCAAAAAGGAAACAAAAGGAATGCTAGCAGCGGCACCAGCTCAGGCCCTAAGAACCAGATATGTCCAAAGAGTCAGTAGATGGAAATAACATCTCACCCATATGCAAGAAGTGCAGTATGAAAGACGAGAACAATAAACCACATAGCAAGCGAATGTCTGGCGCTTGCACAGAACCTGTACAAAAAGAGGCCTGATTCAGTTGTAGAAGCCCTCCACTGGAGCCTGTGCTAGAAACACATGCTAGCTTGCAGTAATAAGTGGTACGAACACCAACCTGAGGGAGTGATAGAAAACGATCAGGCAAAGATCCTCTGGGACTATGGTATCAGAGCAGATACGGTGATACGTGCCAATAGACCAGACTTGACGCTGATTGACAAAATAAGAAAAAAGTATCACTCATTGATGCCGCAATACCGTGGGACACCAGGGTAGATGAGAGAGAAAGAGAAAAAATTGATAAGTATGAAGACCTGAAAATCGAAATAAGAAAGATATGGGATATGCCAGTGAAAATTGTACCCATAATCATAGAAACACTAGGCATGATCCTAAGATCCCTGTAAAGGAACCTGGCACCGTAGGCATTGCTTAAGGTTCTTTGCAGCGCCCCTTCGGCCCCTAGTTGCAACCCCTTTCATTCCTGTTCCTGTTCATATTATCTTTCTTCCGGTTTACTTTCCTTAGCCCTCCCCCTAATAACTGTTTCACAGTGCAACTGCAAAAGGTTTTCCTCCTTTTACACCTTTCAAACCTTTTACTCTGTTTTCCTTTCAACGCTGAATGACTTCACCATATGTCCCAGCACTTGGCCTTTGGCCTAAGTGTTATATTCCATTTCATTCACGAGGGTAACAACTCCCAGGATCTGTAGCCACTGACGTTGTAGTCTTGGTCTGTGTCATGTGATACTGTTTTTGTTAAGTATTAGGTGGACTTGTGCCAGTACGAAGAATCTCTCTCATGTATGCAGCCCGCAAGTTATCAGTGCTCACCCAGTCTCCTGCGCAGTAAGAATATAACATAATAATAATAATGAGCACGATCTACTTCTCTCTCTCTCTCTCTCTCTCTCTCTCTCTCTCTCTCTCTCTCTCTCTCTCTCTGCCTATGTAAATTTCCAAAACATATCACTTAGCATCCAAGAAAACTGCCTACCGAGAAATTGGTGCAAAAATCTACACCGTAAAAAAGTGTTCTTTTGTGCTTTTGATGACCAGGTTTGAAAAGCGCCATAACGTTATTATAAAAACATAAAATATATATTAAAAACTGTCCCGAACCTGGAGTAATAATATATATGTATATATAATTATATATATATATAGAGAGAGAGAGAGATTAAGCTTAAATTTTCATGCTTACACTTATGTTCATAAACTCTTCATTTACATGTTAGGTTCTGAGATTGATCCCCACAGAAATATCTTCTGAATATCGGTTCTCATTCCACCAGCCAATGGGAGATCGTTTACGATGACGCATTGCCAAAAACCTAAGCTTTCAGGCAATGAAAGAGGGCGACAGAAACGTGCGTGGTGGAGGCCTCTGATTGGCCAAAGCGTTTCCTATCCTGACGTCAGAAAGAGAGAAACTTCAGTGTACTTCAAAACACGACGGTGAAATGTGCTTCTGTAAACAAGAGCTTGGAGAATGCCGAAAAAGGCTGGTAAGAAAGCATTTTAACTTAGTTTCTTTTACATTCTGGATTGCGTAGGCGCTGGAGGTTTGAACAACCATTGGTAATCTGAAAAATACACGTCGAAGGAAGTATTGTAGCCATGGAATTTAGAATATTGGAACTTTTCCAAAGATGTTTGTAAATTGCCAAGCCCTTCATAGCTAGAAGGCCGTTGTATACTCTTCAAATATTGACTTTGCAAATTGCAGTGAAAATTCTGAGTCTCATGAAAGTATTTGTTGCTTGGGGTCCATGGCAGAACATTTATCGCAAATGTAGTGTGGTACTGAAGGGGGTAAGAGGACTGATGTGGAATTCCGGGCGCTCTAAATCACCACAGACGACCTCCGACAATCATTTTCGATCTCGGGTAATGTGGCAGTGTGCCAAGAGCTAGCTATCTCGATTTATTGCGTTCTGAATCCTTAAATTGAAAAGTATTATAGGTGCAATGTATAAGATAATCATCTCTGAATCAAATCAAATTTGTGACGGAAATCGGATTTCTGGACTTGCATGATATGGCCCTTGAAGCTCAACATCGATGCCGGTAATTCTAAGCCGGCTGTCCGCGGTGAGCTAGACTGTGGCAATTGGCGTTTTTCTATGTTATTTTACTTGCTTTACAAGAATTTAAAGTAATATTTTGTCGACCGGTTGTAACTAAACTGTAATTGACCTTTGAAGACGACACGACTTGAATTACCTAACGCAGGGTAGGTCTGAGCCGGCATTCCGCGCCAAGCCCCCCCCCCCCCACCTCCATAGCTAATACGGCAAAATTGTAACCAGTAAACACCTCTAGGGTACGTTATGTTGGTATTTTGGTAATTCTAAGCCGGCTGTCCGCGGTGAGCTAGACTATGGGAATTGACGTTTTCCTATGTTATTTTACTTCCTTTAGAAAAATTTAAAGTAATATGTTGTCGGCCGGCTGTAACTAAGCTGTCATTGACCTTTGAAGACTACACGACTTGTATTACCTAACGTGGGGTAGGTCTAAGCCGGCATTCCGCGGCAAGCCCCCCCACCTCCATAGCTAATACGGCAAAATTGTAACCAGTAAACCCCCCTAAAAATACCAACCTAACGTACCCTAGAGGTGTTTACTGGTTACAATTTTGCCGTATTAGTTATGGAGGGGAGGTGGGGGGGCTTGTCGTGAATGCCGGCTTAGACCTACCCCGCGTTAGGGTACTTAAGTCGTGTAGTCTTCAAAGGTCAATTACGGTATATTTACAGCCGGCCGACAAAATATGACTTTAAATTCTTGTAAAGCAAGTAAAATAACATAGAAAAACGCCAATTGCCACAGTCTAGCTCACCGCGGACAGCCGGCTTAGAATTACCGGTATTTTTAGGCGGGTTTCCAGGTTACAATTTTGCCGTATTAGCTATGGAGGGGTGGGGCGATTGCCGCAGAATGCTGGCTTAGACCTACCTGCCTTGTACAATTAAAGCCGCGTAGTCTTCAAAGGTCCATGACAGCTTAGTTACAGCCAGCCGACAAAATATTACTTTAAATTCTTGTCAAGCAAGTAAAATAACATAGGAAAACGTCAATTGCCATAGTCAAGCTCACCGCGGACAGCCGGTGTAGCAGGAAATGACTCCTCCCTGACTGAAATTCCCCGCAGGAAAATTAGCCTAGGATTGATTTCCCCCCGGGGGTAATTTTGGACCTATAGGATATTTTTCCCCCTCTAGGCCATTTCTCCCCCCTTTATGTATCCACCTTTGCGGCGTGTTTAGTACAAGCCTGTTTGGGATTTCCGTATAAACATAAACAAAAGACTGTAAATAACAAAGATAATGACCCCAAGAGGTAGTTTAGTCGTGATGATAATTATCGTGTGTGGCAGGCTGTCGTTGCTACACGTCGCCGCCATAGCCTACTCTTTATAACAGTAGTGGGGTTGGGGGAATCTTGGTCCAGAGGGGGGAATATTATCCTGGTATGAAATTCCCGCAGGGGGAAATATATCCTGGGCCATATTTCCCCCGGGGGGAATTTCGAACGGGGAAATACAGACTGTTACACCGGCTTAGAATTACCTCGATGCCTAAAAACCTATGGAAAATTATTTTTTTTTCTGTACGGGGGAACATTTGTAATCAAAGGCCAAGTACTTGCCGAATAGATATTAAGAGCTGGCAACGTAATCCATTTATTAATTTGAATTAAGGCAAGGACATCCAGATACCTGCTGAATAATCATGTCGAGTCTGCAACATGCCGCTTAAATTAAGGGAACAAGCGAGATGACAGGTAAATTACCGAGTGGTGGACGACGGCTTATAGCAAGTATCAACCTTCATTTCTCAAATCACTTAAAGCTATGGCGATTAATTCAGGTTCGAGAAAGTTTTAAATTGATGAGTGTAAGGTTTTTTAGCAACGTTATATCGCCTCTATTCAAAAATGGTCATCAAAGGCACGAAAGGACTTGCACATTGTCGAATTTTGCACCAATTTCCAGGATAGGATCCATGGATGGTAGGTGATAGATGTAGGAAAGATACAGGCTTGTGCGCGCACAAGCCTACGTTAAAAGCTGTCTGTATTGCATTCGCACAGCTCTGTATCTTTTATCAGGAATGAAGATGAAGCTTTCCCATTAGTCTTTCATCAGCCGTTTGCAAGTTTGACAATTCGAAGCCTCTGCCACGCCCACAATGGCATAACTAAAGAGAGGGCCGGCTGCCCCGGGTGGTGGCACTCTGGCATCTTTTGAGCAGGTCTGGTGTGGCATAATTCTAGATTGCCTAGCATATTTCGTCTAATTGGAACACTGAACAGCCATTTATCGACTCTGCTGTTGGACAGCAAGACATTTTTGTAAAGTTGCGTTGTAAATCTGCTATGTAGTTTTCGCTTTAGCTTTATGAAGTAAAATAAATGATGAGATGTTAGGGCTTAAAATGTGTTTAATTTTCTCTTTAGTACTTTTTAGCATGAGAATGGGGCGGCACTTTCAGAGACCGTCCCGGCGCCGCTAACGCAGTGGCATAACTAGCGTTAAGCGGCGCCGGGACGGTCTCTGAAAGTGCCGCCCCATTCTCATGCTAAAAAGTACTAAAGAGAAAATTAAACACATTACGTTAGCCCCGGGATTTGAAGTGAAAAATCTGGGAATTCCTCGATGTTAACCGAGATTAGGTTCACCGCCACAGTTTCGTAGTTCGTAGTGACATAACAGGTGACTGTAAGTCCTTGGTTCTGGTCCAGTCGGGCAGATGAGTTAGTCACCCCTCTAGACGAGGCGGACGTTTGAGTGTTAATGCTTGAAATCATTTGAAGATTTGGGAACAAGTGTTTCTTGTTAGCAAAGGTAGCCATTTTAGTTTTAACACTATATTCCCTTGCATATTGGCATAGCTGGTGACCAAGTGTTCAAATAGTGAGATTTGAAGTCACGTAAACAACTGGATGTCGGCCGTTTCACGGTGGGATGATTACTAAGGGTACTCGTGACAAATAAAGGTTTAGGTCACTTTTAGTTATGTATTATCTTTATCATATATTAGGTAAGTAAATATGGTGACTGGAAGACGTTTACCAAGGAAAAAGGCAGTAGGCTGTGACTGAGGATAGATCGAAAGGAATGCTGATATTCATATGTAAATTACGAGTTTTAAGCGTCATTACTTCAGTTTGTAGTACACGTAGGCCTGCAGTGCGTAGGAAAATTGAAAGCGTTTTTGTTAATCTGCGGTTACAAGCAAGTTGGGAGTAGTCTCAATACTAATCTAAATTAAATGTTGAAATCTTAAGATTGGTTCTAAAACTGCAGTGTATTCTGTGACTTCGTACTTCTAAGATTTAGGAAGAATATCGTATTGATATCAGCTTCTTAAAGGGAATATCCCATGACTTAAATAAATGAGATTTTAAACCAAACTGTGAGTGTAGCTGTGTCCAGGTAATGCAAGTTATTTGTTGAAATCAGTCATTAAGCCCTTGCATTTAGGCTTTGGCCATCGAAGATAATAAGTAATCCTCCGTCAGGGATGATGTGATTTAAACGAGTGAGTCTTGTATCTCAGTCGTTAACTGGTGACTATGTGTAGGAATGTTTAGCCTAATGTTGTACGATATGTTTTCCCGATTGTGTGTATCTCTTTGCACGGAGTCCGGGCAAGGACAGTACTGGCTCATCCCTTGATCTGTAACCATCTACTCAACATTAAAGGAACCAATTATTGCCGAGTATGTCTCAACCTGCTTACATGGCGCAGTGATTCTCTTTCTACAGCAGGACCTACAAGATGCTAAGACGAGGCCCTCACAGTACACCCAGGGCACAGCAAGACGTTCCCACAGGGGCACTGCAAGCAGGAATGCAACACCGCACGCCGGCGCAACGGGGACAGGACTTGTTACAGGCTTTGGTTGGCCTCATGGCTCAAGGAAGGCCACATGGATCAGCCTCGGCAGGTGTCCGGGCGATGTGCCCTGATAAGTGTAGCTATGAGATGACACAAAGCAGTTTTCGAGAATGGTGCCACTCTATGAGCGATTGGCTGGCCTTAGTAAACGTTTCAGGAGAGAATGCACTTATCAGTATACGGTTAAACTGCGATGAGAAACTAAGGATGGCTATAGATGCAACACACTCAGAGGCTCAGTGGAACTCATTAACGTCCTCTGAGGCATTTGACAAACTGGAGGAGATTACAACGAAGTCCATTAATAAGGCAGTGGCGTGGGACAAGTTTTTTTTCAGCGCAACAAGGCGATCAAGAAACCGCGAAATCCTTTGTGCACAGGTCCCAACAATTGGCCTTAGATTGTGGGTTTAAATGTCCTCACTGCCGTGCTGATCTGAATGATTTTGTGTTAGTTCAGCGGATAACAAGTGGTTTAAGCAATGTGGGACTTAAGCAAGAAATCCTACAGGATCATGAAAATTTCAATACTGTGCAGAAACTGTTACGCAAATGTGAAATTTATGAATCCGCAGAAAAGGATCGTATTAGCACTCGCGGAAGAGCAAACGTTGCTAGTTTGGTAAAAAGGGATGAGATAGGCTCAGGCCTAGTTGAAAGTGGGGTAGAAGGTGATAGTAAAGTTATTGCTAGCTATAGGTCTAACAGTGGTGACAAGGGACGCGGCCGGGGCCGTGGCAGTTCGAAACCAACTGGCAGCAGTAAGTCAGATGCCAGGTGTAAAAAGTGTGGTGGTCGTTCTCATTGGCAGGGAAAATGCCCTGCTGATAATGTTAAATGTTTTCAGTGTGGTATTATGGGGCACTTTGCTAAATTCTGTCATCAAGGGACACAAGGGCCCGCCAAAACGGCGCCTATTGTGGATGCGTCTGTGACATCATGCACTGTTGCTTATCCACCTGCGGATAAAAGGCAGGTAGGCCTATGTGCGGCAGTGGGGAAACTGCCGACGGTGAAAATAAAGATTAAGCATGAGTTTTCATGTGAGAGTGTCATTGCTGAGGCTGTTCCAGACACTGGGGCAGAAGTGTGTATAGTAGGGTAGATTTGTTACCAAAATTAAGTTTGAAGGTACCTAACCTCTCTGTGTAATGTAATTGTAAATCACGCAGGGAGAAGTCATTAAAAATATACGGGACTGTTGATATGCTAATAGAATTGGGGCATAAATCGGTGAGCACTAGTGTTATTGTTGTGCAAGGTGCTACTCGTTTTTATATGTCCTTGGGAGTGTGTAAATCACTAGGCCTAGTGCATGCAAAGTTTCCCCATCATACTGTTGCTACCGTGCATGACGTCACTCAGAAACCCACTGTGTCGACTAACCCCCACCAGACGCATGAAGAAAATGGTCGCTTACGGGCAGGGGATGTTGGTCGTGAGCGCGAGATGCCATACCCTGCCACGGAGGAAAATGTCCCTAGGCGGAGGGACTGGCTGCTGCAACGTTTTGCAAAGACTACTTTCAACGTTTCAAGAAACCCTTTGCCGATGATGAAAGGAGCCCCTCACCACATTCACCTGAGGAAGGTGCCACCCTCATGCATGTCATACGCCCATACCAGTTCCTAAGCATTGGGAGGCCGATGTTAAGGCTCAGCTTGATGAAGATGTCAAATTAGGGTAATTAGAGAGGTCCCTGCAGGTACAGCTACGGACTGGTGTGCCAGGATGGTAGTAGTAACAAAGAAAAATGGTAAACCACGAAGGACCGTGGACTATCAAGAGCTTAAGAATTGCAAACGAGAAACACATCACACATGTGCTCCTTTTGATATGGTCTCAAGTGTGCCACTTCGTACATATAAAACTGTAGTTGATGCCTATGCAGGATTCCACCAGGTGCCGTTAGATGAGGAAAGCCGACAATTGACAACGTTTATTACACCATGGGGGAGATACCAGTATTGTCGAACACCTATGGGTCATTGCTCGGCCCCCGATGCATACACGAAAAGGTTCGATGACGTCATCATTGATGTACATAGGAAGTACAAGTGCATAGATGACGTATTGTTATATGACGACAGTGTCGAGGGAGCCTTTTGGCATACTTTTGATTTTTTGCAATTATGTGGAGAGAATGGGATTACGCTAAATCCGGATAAATTCCGATTTTGTCAAAGACAGGTAGAGTTTGTGGGGTACGAACTGGATTGGGATAATTATAGACCTTCTAATGAGCGTATGAGTGCCATCAAGAACTTCCCCATGCCTGCCAGCCCAACGATCACGGATATAAGATCTTGGTTTGGGCTCGTGAACCAAATTGCACCTTTCGTGGCTGTAGCACCAGTAATGGAACCATTTAGGGACCTTCTCAAGAAGTCCCCCCATCGGAAAGTTTATTGGGACCAACGCCTCCAAAATAGTTTTGTTGCGGCCCGGGATAGTATTTGCAAGATGTTGGGCGACGGACTGACATATTATGATAAGACAAGGCGCACTGCTGTTGTTACTGATTGGTGCAGAGAAGGAATGGGGTTTGTTATATTGCAGCAATACTGCAGTTGCGAGGATTTCAATGCCCCTTTTTGTTGTAAGGGGGGATGGAAACTGGCATTATGTGGCAGCAGGCACCTGACGGAGGCGGAGGCTGGCTATGCCGTCATTGAGGGGGAAGCGGCTGCAGTAGTATGGTGCCTTAGGAAATCGAGGTTGTTTTTATTGGGATGCCCAAATTTCATCTTAATCACGGACCATAGACCTTTGGTAAAACTCTTTGGGGATAGGAGCCTGAAAGACATTGCAAACCCGAGACTACTAAGGTTGAAGGAGAAAACTATGCAATATAGTTTTACCGTAAGATATATACCAGGAAAGAAGAATTCGGCAGCTGATACATTATCAAGATACCCAGTGATTCGCAGTGAAACTACCGTCAAAGACGAAGAAGAGGAAGAACTCATGAACGAAGTTTGTATTGTCACCATGACGTCATCACTGGCGGATGACGTCATTACTATGGACTGGGCTACCATTAGGGGGGAGGCAGATAAGGATCCGGATTATTTACTATTGCAGCGACGTGTCAACGAAGGGGGTTGGCCGTCATCGAGGTCTCAAGTGGAGCCTTGCCTAAAACCTTTTTCAATGTACGTGATAGACTGAGTGTCATTGAAGGATTAGTCACGTATGCATATGATGAGGGACATGTTCGTCTGGTAGTTCCGGAGGCATTACGTACACGTATCGCAACCAATCTACATTCGGGTCATCAGTCAACTGACTCCATGATCAGGAGAGCACGACAGGCGGTTTATTGGCCTGGGATTGAAGGTGACTTAGCAAATTACAGGGCACGGTGTCATGCTTGCAACGTTGCGGCACCTTCGCAACAAAGGGAAAGTATTATATATACTCCCCCTCCCGAATATCCTTTTCAGAGAACTGTGGCTGATTTATTCCAAGTAGCAGGGAGGCATTATATGGTATACGCCGATCGACTGACCGGATGGATGGAAATTTATTTCTTCGCTAACGAAACTACGTCCGCGAGATTGATCCCAGTTTTTAGAAGATATTTTATGCAGTGGGAGCACCTGAAGAAATATCAGTGGACGAGGGCACGAATCTAACGAGCATTGAAATGAAACATTTCTTCGGTAGGTGGGGGGTATCAATGAGAGTGTCGTCTGCTCACTATCCCCAGTCCAATGGGCGGGCAGAAGCTGCTGTGCGCACCGCCAAACGAACGTTAATGGGCAATGCTTTACCTAATGGAGGGCTAGACAATGATAAGGTAGCTCAGGCAATATTGCAGTATAGAAATACACCACTACGTGGTATAGATAAGTCTCCCACAGCTGGCCATGGGGCGCCAACTTCGAGATTCGGTGCCAATGTTTAAAAGTTATCATTTCGTCACCGAGCATTGGTCAGAAACCTTGTCCGCAAGAGAGAAAGAAAGAAGTGTTGCTGAGCAACGAATATCATTTAAGTACAATGAGAAAGCCAAGGATCTTTCACCCCTACAAATAGGTGAGAGGGTAGCTATCCAAGATGTGACCACACGAGCCTGGAATAGAAGCGGGGTGGTTATTGAAAAGAAAAGATACCGCCAATATTGCATAAGGTTGGATGGGAGCGGGAGAATTTCGACAAGAAATGCTAGGGTACGTCGTCCTCCACAGTGGCACAATGATTATATCACAGAGTAATTCGTTTTATTTGTGTTTAATAAGTGTTCCTCTTCTCATATTTACCTTGACGTATGTTTCAGCGCGGTGTCCGAAGAACTATCTCTATTATAGCTGAATTCCTTTTGTTTTATGTGTTATTACCTCTGCCAGTTTTGTTAATTTTTGCAATTGAAAGGAGAAATTAATGCTTATGTTTTATTTGCTTTAAATGTGGAGCTGTAATCTTAGAGGGGAGGTGTAGGAATGTTTAGCCTAATGTTGTACGATATGTTTTCCCGATTGTGTGTATCTCTTTGCACGGAGTCCGGGCAAGGACAGTACTGGCTCATCCCTTGATCTGTAACCATCTACTCAACATTAAAGGAACCAATTATTGCCGAGTATGTCTCAACCTGCTTACACTATGTAAGGCCAATATTACACTGACTGGTGCGAATGTTGAACAGAAATTAAATAAGGGGTGTGTATTGAAGGCAGTTGAATAAGTATTGTTTACTTTTTAACTTTAAAGGTTGGAGAATGTCGCCCCTCGCAGAGCTTGCAGAAAAGCTGCGCACAGCTATTCAGAGTTCACAGGTAATTTTTGAATAACCATTGAATTTCAGTGTGATGAGTGGCAATTTGACGATGTTGAAATTCCATTAGATGGGGTACTCACAAGTGACAAGGCTGTTGTTTTGAGTTTGGGCCTTGATTTTTGCGTAGTCAGGAATAATTGTTTTGTAAAGGTCAGTAAAATAAATTGAATAAATGGTGGGGAACATCCGCATATATTCAACTTTTCATAGAGTGGCATTTGTAGGTTCTATTAATAATTAGTACCGTGAGCTCCTAGATTGTGTAAGGCCTTAAAATGTATTTGGAACTATGGAAATATTAGGGTTATGAGTTATGTATAGATTTTTAATAGTATTGTATGCCTAGTAAATTATGAGTTTTTTTGTTTTACAGGGCGATTATTCATCCGAGGAAGTAAACAACAAGACGAAGGTCTTAATTTGGATTGGTTGAAAGCTTCTCCTGGAAATGTAAGTACATCGGTCTTGTTTATTTTTTTTTCTACATTCTTGCTTCCATAAGACACTGTCTTTGTGTTTCAAGTTTGTCGATCTGAAGCTTTGTTCAGTGACCTAGTTCCTGGACATGTCGTTATGAGTAGTACCGTGGTCTTTGATGGATGGTCATAATTGGTGAATTGCCCCCATCACTTCCTCATCCTGTTACCCTGTTCTCACCTATATATATAAAAGCCAGCCATGAGAATTTTTTGGCTGAATGCGTTTTAATTTTACACCTGTGTTATTCTTGGCCTTCGCATTTGATTTGTGTGTCATTCTCCTGAGTAATTTTGTTTGCGGTCAGCCAAAGATTCGTATTGTTTGCGTTTTCTGTTTTGCGCTTTTTTATTATTTTGCATTAAAAATATACCCAAATAACAGTTCTGAATAACTAACCGATCATACATATACTTCATCTTCTATTCCCCTTTCTCATGCTGCAAGACACTGATAATGTTATATATTTTTTAAGAAAACTGCTGTTAAAAGTTAAAAATGGATAGTTCAGTTAGCATTAGCAAAGCGTTTCAAATAATTGTGCATTGTATTATGAGCATTTTCCCTACGTTTGTGGAGTCTGTACACGGATTTTCAATTTCATGCTGGTTGTCAAATTTGGTACTGTGCAATTGGCAAACACTGTTGAAGAACAGATAGTACGATTAGAATTTGGCATTGCGCCTGATCAGTCGTCACTCCAGATTAGAGCATGGTTTTTATTCAGCTTTTATTGAGGGCCCCCAGCAGCTCTCCTGGTTAAATTGTCGTTAGAACAAACATCTTCTGGTGGACTCTTGGCCTCCTCCACTGGATGGTCCTCCCTCTTCTCGCAGTTTTAGTCCCACCCCATATTCTGTAGAAGGGGAAAAATCGGGGGATAATTAAAATATAAGGGAGAGATTAGGCGAGAACTGAAGTAAAATGGAAAGATCAGGGGATACTTGAAATCGTGAACAGGTAAATACTGTTCATAGGCTGTTAATCTTTCTCTTTAGAATTTGTATCGCCTTTGGCAATCGATTTTGTGGGATAGTCTCATGAAGGATCTGAAGAATGTGTTTTCTGTGGGACCTTGGTCTCGCTTCACCATTTGTCGTACTATTAGTGCATTGTGACCGAAATTATACTCTTCGATATATTATGAATATACATATTTAATGTCTCGACAGTGAAAATGTTGAAGGGAATTTCCAATTCGGAAGGGATGCGTGCAAGTGATAAGAAAAAGGTGCAGCATTTGGGGTGTGGGTTTGCCTTGTTGCTGACAAATTGCCTTACAAGTGGTGCTTGGTAGACCACATGTAACACTTCAAGAACAAAACGGTTGAAGAGGTTTTTTTTGGGACCTCGTGTTCATGTGGATTAAATTTGTAGTCGAGGTTTGATTCATTCCCCTGAGTTGACTCATTTTTGCTCTGTATTCACAGAAGAAATTTGCATAAGAGTACTTAAATTTTGATGTCAAGTCGTAGATTTAATGCGAATTCTCGCTTTAGGAGAGGAACGTTCACCGCAAGGGAATGGCGCGTGACCACACCTAAAAGAATAAGAATAAAAATCAAGAGGCAGAAAAACACTCCCACTCACGCATGTGAATGAGTTAGTGAAGAAAGTATGCAATATTGCAGCAGGTAGAGATTTATTTTTCAACAGTCGTGAGAGAGAGAGAGAGAGAGAGAGAGAGAGAGAGAGAGAGAGAGAGAGAGAGAGAGAGAGAGAGAGGTGCAAGTAAACACACGCGCTGCGCTAAAGGATTGCTATATTTTTGGGGACTGTGGTTTCTTGACTTTTGTTGATTCTCTGTGAGAATTTTTAGGTCATATTCTGATGGGGACAAAATTACTTAGGAAAAGAGAGACAGGTTGAATCGTTTTCTGTTTACATTGTTTTGCAAGGCTTCTGGGATAACACTGTTTTGTCAGAACATGTCATCTGTGAGGCTCCATTTTTTTTCTAGGAAAAAGGTTCAATGATTAGTTTTGCCATCGTATTTTTAATGATTGCTTTTGAACTTTGGTGATAGAAAAAGGCTCAGTTAGTCATTTTAGTCTTTGTGCCAAAAGACTAAGGCTTACCTATAGGCTGAGGTGTGTATGTACTGGGCTTGCACACACACAACTCTCTCTCTCTCTCTCTCTCTCTCTCTCTCTCTCTCTCTCTCTCTCTCTCTCTCTCTCTCTCTCTCTCTCCTTCCTTTAGAGTAGACTTTGACCAAGATGTTTTAAATATTTTTAAATGAATAGAGCAATAACTATTCCTTGTACCGAATCCTGCGTCTTTCTTTAATAACAATTGAACCTTGTGGGAAATAATTTGTATCGATACAACGCGTGTAATACGTGGATGTATTTAGCGAGGGAATAAAACGATCAGACCTATATGCATATCAGGGGTGGGCTTAGAGGTGGGGGCGGGGGCGTTTAGAGTAGCTGTTGCTGTTCTTGTTCTTGGAGTTGCTGTTCTTGTTCCGTTTCTTGCTGCCTTGGGGCACGTGCCTGGCCTCCTTTTGCGTGTGTTCTATTTAATCCTGATCCTTCGGGCCAGCCCTGTGAGAGCTGATATTCAGCTCAGTAGTCTGGTTAAGCTATTTTAATATTACTAATAATAATAATAGTCTCCCCAGAACCCAGAAGATGCCTACTATCGGGATGTATATCTTCTTATAGGTCAGAAAATAAACCTTTGGCAGTCCGTTTGGGGAAAATACTGAAACGAGATATATACATATATATATATATATATATATATATATATATATATATATATATATATATATATATATAGATAGATAGATAGATAGATACATAGATGTATATAGATATATAGATATTTCTTACATGAAACTGTTTAATTTTATTACGGCGTCAATAACCAGAATGTTGTGACGCCAGTTTTAGAAGACATAAATCAAATCAACTAATGTGTGCGTGTTTATGGAAACTTGAGTAAATGTATTTAATGTGTGCGTGTATTCCAGTGTAGCAAGCATATGCTTTTGTGCAGGTTTAAAAAAAATTAACATTTTATTCGTCACCACTGTATTGCCTAATGACCTGTTTGGTCCCAGTGCTTTGTCTGTGGCCTAGACTTGGTATTTCATTCTAATCCTTCGGGCCAGCCCTGTGAAAGCTGATAGCAAGCGCAGTGGTCGGGTTTAACTATTTTTAATAATAATAATAATAAACTCATTGCATGCCAACCTATTTATTTTTCCTTTTGATCTTTCTGATGCCTCTTCTTTTTTCTTGTTTCAAGAAGACTTTTATCTGCCCCCCCCATTTCCGGCCCCCTTCCCCTCCCTCTCCCCTGTCCCCCTTGCGCTGTACCCTTACCCCTGCTATACCATCATCCGCCATATTTTGCTTCTTTAGAAGGACACTTTCAAATTTATAATCATCATTTCCTTTCGGTAAATTAATACACTTGTCGATGGGTCTTTTATATCTCTTTCTACATAAGTTTAAGGGAAATTCATTTGATACCGGAGGTGACAAAGATCCCAAGAGGAAATGGAAAACCAGCCAATGAAGAATTCGCTTTCAAAGCCTCCCATCCGCTGGCCAAAGGTTAAAGCTTTTCAGCCAGTGAGAGAAGGCGATGGAATGGTTTCTAGTTGGGTGTAGTGGAGGTCTCAGATTGGCCAAGAGAAAATCTTGATGGTTGGCTTCTTGAGCAGACAACCTTGGGCAGCCATGATGGAGAAACTGCAGTCTAAGCTGTCTGGTTCGTGGTGATAGCTTCTAATATTCTTTAATAAGTACCCTTTCCGTGTTAACCATTCTTTGCAACTTTTAGGTGAATATCTGGTGATATTCATCCGGCTGAAGGTTAAAGTTGTTTGGTTAGGAATCTCAGTACACAATAGACCAGTGACTCGTGAATCAGTCTTCTTTCAGGGTACAATTGTTTCTTCTGATAAACTGAAATCAACTCTGTGAAAATCTGTTTAAAACCCCTCTAAATGGCATGAATTTTCAGGCAAGGATTAAACAGAATTTGTCATTTTCCCGCAAATTTTAATCAGTCAGTGGTTTGAAATATTCAGTCTGTGATTGTCAGGGCTTGGGTAAAGTGACTAAGATGTCGTTTTCATGTACTTCGTACACTATTTCAGTTTTTCCTTTATACTTACGTTTATACCCCTTAGTGCAAGTGAATCGTACGATTGCCCGTGATTCGTATGCTTCTATATTCATTTCTTCCATGAAAGCACGACACCGTAGCCACACCCACAAGTCAATCAGTACACGAGCTCGTATCTCCCTCGCTCCTCCGCTTTTTCTCTCTGGATAGTTTCGACTTAATGTTGCAACTTAACTTAATTCTGCAACTTCTGTCTTTTTTTCTGCAGGTAACTAGTTGGTACTTCCAGTAGCCTCGTCTATGCAGGTGTCACTGAAATTTCCGGTTTAAGCCGAAGCTGAATTCTGTGAAATGACATTCTGATGAGGTTTACACCATTAGAACATAATTAAAACACGTGTCTGGAGATACTATGGGTAACATTTGTGGGGTGGGGCCTTGTCTTTTGATATGTTCGGCAGTGAGCAAAAAAAAAAGTACATACAGTATTCACAAAAATACTGCCACCGTTGAAAAGGCAACACCATTTTCTTTCGCTTTCTGTAAAAGGAACATAATCGAATGACAACAATGGTTAACAGCCTTTCTGCTTAAGGTTATTTTTTCACTCTATGAAATGTTGCTGAATACGGGGTTCGTTGACTTTCAAGGATCAGTGGCAAGTTGTGACCATGTTTCCCTTCTTTTTATGGTTTGGGGGTGTGTTCCGACTTCTTAGGTAGTGTGTTGAGTAATTCATGAAAGACCCCTTAGCTGTTTTAGCCGGCAGTATTTTGTTTCGAATGTTTCCCGTTATTATATGCTTATATATATTGGAAGGACCTTGCGTAAAGTAAGAGTAACGACACCAGTTTATGTCCCGTGAAATAAGTCCCTATACAGGTCTTAGTTCCTAAATCAGAATTGATGTAACTTGGTTTGATCAACTTCAACGAATAGAATTTATTTATGGTGTGATGAGAGTGGCTGTGAGTATGAGAGTATTCACAGGTGTACTGTACGGCTTAAACCAATCTCTCTCTCTCTCTCTCTCTCTCTCTCTCTCTCTCTCTCTCTCTCTCTCTCTCTCTCTCTCTCAGGGACTTTGTCTGTTGTGGGATAACCAGAGGCTCTTGTGATAATTTCAGCATCATTTTGAACAGCGTTGCTGTCATCCCTTTAAAGAAGAAAAGTGAACAATGTTCAGTGAATGTTAATACTTCAACATCAGAACTATTAGTTAGGCTCGAGCGAGTATAGCCGTGTGTACGCATGCCCTGCCAGCCTGTTTCGGTCCGTCCGTCTATCCGTTCCTGCCCCGTCAGCTTATGTCCTCCACTAATGCAGCAGGAGGAGATTCAATGGTTCCCCATGGGTGGTTGTGACGAAGTGTTTTCGCGAGGCGATGTGGGCGTCTAATTAACACCCCTGCTCTAGGAGGGACCTGTTGTGTTTTTGCAGGCTTAAGGCGTGTGTATGAATGCAGTCATCTTGTAAGGTGTCAAAGAAACGAGCAGGTAAAGGTTACTGCTGATTTATTACAGATCCAGGCGGCTTATATTGCGGCCGACTGACGCCGGGCCGTGAGAGACAATGGAATTGACTGTGACCTGAGGTCGAAACAATAAACAATAATATGCAGTGAACGAGTACGAATTACAACACGAAACATACAGAGACACAATATAGATACAGTCTTGATGCCTGTGAATGAAGAAACATGTGATACACAATGTGTGACATTCGTATAAATACCATAAAGTAAAAATGATTAAAATGCGTGACCTGGCACGTTTTAGGCGTGACTAATTTAGCTTGAAGAAAACGGGAAGTCACCAAAGAAAACAAGCTCAGCGGAGACTTAATTAATGGCGCCGCCGAAACACTATCCTGGCGCCGGGTGGTGACTTTACAAATACTCCCCAAGACGAGGGACGCGTCTGATTAATCCCTGTACCTGGTGGGACGCTGAAGGGTGCCGCGGCTCCTTGAGGATAACTGAGGGGCCTCCCGCCTGTGAGGCTGCTGTTTGGGCGGTCCCTTCCTGGGCGGCGGCGCCTGCGGTGGTGAGGGCGTGCTGGAGTGCGTTTGGGCGGAAGGGGTGCTGCGGCGCTGCCGGGACTCTCCGACAGGAAGGCGGGCTTTAGGCGGTCTATGGAAACCCAGTCGTTCCTGCCTGGAAGTGCCAGCCGAACGCCTTGCTGTTCCGTTCCAGCACGCGGAAGGGTCCCCTGTAGGGGCTTAGTTAGTGGTGGACGGACGGCGTCGACTCTGACGAAGACGTGGGTGGCGGATGACAGCTGTGGCGGCACGAAGGTGGTTGTTCTGTCGATGTATGAGCGCCTGCAAGGGGCGAACTTGCCGGCCACGTCGCGGAGCCTCTGCAGAGATGGGGAGTGGCGATCATCCGTCACGAGCTCTCCCGGCACCACGAGGGGTTCCCCATAGGTTTGTTCAGCTGCGGATGGGGTGCCGTCGGCTCTGGGGCGGTCCTCAACCCGAGGAGGACCCACGGCAGCTGATGTTTCCAGTCCTCGGCGGTGCAGCGGGCCATGAGGGATGACTTTAAGGACCTGTGGAACCGTTCAACCAGGCCGTTGGCCGCTGGGTTGTACGCTGTGGTGGTGTGGTGCGTGGTTCCCAGCAGTTGAGCCAGGGCAGACCACAGCTCGGAGAGGAAAGCGGGGCCCCTGTCGGTTGTGATGTGGTCCGGGGCGCCGGCGGCTAACCCAACTGGAGAGCAGGGCCTCGGCGCGCACGCGCTGGCGGTGGCTTCTTGCATGGGCGTGGCCGGGCCACCTCGTTGAACGGTCTACCACCGTGAGGAGGTATCTGGATCCGCCTGATGGGGAAGGGGCCCGACGACGTCGATGTGGATGTGGCGAAGCGGCGCCCTGGCTGTGGGAACTCGCCTACCCCGACTGCGTGTGACGACCCACTTTACTGGTCTGGCACTGCAGGCACTGTTTTGCCCAGGCTGTGGCGTCCTTTTGCACCCGTGCCAGACGAACTTTTTTGAAAGCAGTTTGGCGTGGTCCTGCCGGAGGGGTGTGAGAGGCCGTGGATGATGTCAAATACCTGGCGGCGGCGTGAGGCTGGAACCAAAGGGGCGGGGCTGGCCTGTGCTGATGTCACAGAGCAGACTGGGGCCTCCGGGGCGAGGGTCACGTCCCGCCACTTGAGGGATGTGATGGCGGTGCGGTATGCTGGGGTTTCTGGGTCAGCGGCCTGTTCTCTGGCAAGGTCCTGGTAATCTACACCAAGCTGCACTGCGTTCAATTCGACTCTGGAGAGGGCGTCTGCTACGGGATTTTTCTTGCGGGAGGTACCTGACGGAACAGGTAAATTCGGCTATGGCTGAGAGGTGGCGCTGCTGTCTGGAAGACCATGCGTCCCCTTGCTTCGTGAAAGCGTGAACCAGTGGCTGGTGGTCTGTGAAGATTGTGAAGGGCGTCCCCTCCAGGAGGAACTTGAAGTGCCGAACTGCGCGGTACATCGCGCAGAGTTCCCTGTCGAAGGTGCTGTATCGGGACTCTGCGGGATTGAACTTCTTGCTGAAGAAGGCGATGGGCTGGGGCGCCGTTGATGATTTGCTCCAGAACAGCACCGCAGGCAACGTTACTGGCGTCTGTCGTCAGCTGGGGGAGCCTTGGGATCCTGGTGTGCCAAGGCGGTTGCCTTGGTGAGGGCGGCCTTCGTCCGGGAAAAGGCCTGCTGCTGGCTGGGTCCCCAAGACAGGGACTTGGTTGACCTTTTAGGACTTCCGTCAGGGGGCCGTGGTGCGCGTGATCCCGGGATGAAGCGCCTGTAGAAGTTTACCATCCCAAGGAACTCCTGGACGGCCTTGATGGAGGTGGGTGTCGGGAACTTTGCTCACGGCTGCCACTTTCGATGTAAGAGGGCGGACGCCTGTCGGAGATACCTCGTGACCCAGGAACTCTGCTTTCTGGACGCCGAATGTACACTTGTCAAAACGGACGACGAGGCCGTTTTCTTGGAGGCGCTGGAGGACTGCTTTGATGTGCCTTTGGTGTTCGCTGTGAGACCTGGAAAATATGAGAATGTCGTCGACGTAGCAGACGCAGAATTTTAGGTCCCCAGGATGCTGTCCATGAGCCGCTGGAAGGTGGCCCGGCGTTCCTCAGCCCGAAGGTGGAGAAGGCGAACACATAGGACCCGAAGGGCGTGATGATGGCTGTCTTTGGTATGTCCTCTGGCGCAACAGGTACCTGAAAATAAGATTTAAGAAGGTCCAATTTAGTGAATATTTTGGCCCCGTGAAAGGAGGCCGTAAGGTCTTGCATATTGGGCAGAGGGTAGTGGTCGGGCTCCGTTGCAATGTTGAGCCGTCTGTAGTCGCCGCAGGGTCTCCAGGAGCCGTCCGGTTTCTGCACCATGTGGAGGGGGGAGGCCCATGGACTGGAGGCTTTCCTGCAGATGCCCATCCGTTCCATCTCCGCGAATGCTTTTTCGCCTCCTGAAGGCGCTGGGGAAGCCTGCGGAACCGCGCATGTCGGGGCCCTTTAGTCACTATATGGTGGTATATGCCGTGCTTGGCTGGGGCCCGGGGACTTGGCGGCTCGGGCTTAAACACCTCAGGGAACTCCGACAGAAGGTGTGCGTACTGGTGGGGCGACGGCGCTGATGGTGGGTCTGGGTCCCGCCGTTAACGGGAGAGACCGGCAGGAGTCGGTATCGAGGAGGCGCTTGCGCCCCACGTCGACTAGCAGGCCGAAGTGCGCCAGAAAATCGGCCCCCAGGAGTGGGGTTCCTACGTCCGCGACGATGAAGTCCCAGGAGTAACTCTGGCCAAGGATGGAGATCGACAGGAGCCTGGTGCCGAGGAGAGGATGGGGTTCCGTTGGCGGCCGTCAGGAAGGCGGCGGGTCTGGTGTCTGGTTGCGGTCCTCTCTGGATGCTGGGAAGACCGACTTGAAGGCTCCTGTGTCGACCAGCATCATCCTGCCGGAGACGGTGTCGCGGACGAAACCTACTGTTTTTGAGGCCCTGGGTTCTTCGGCTGCCATGGCGGCCTGTCCTGCTGGCCGCCGCCCCCCCGTTTTTGAACGGTTGAACGAGCAGGGCGGCAGGCAGTTTCGGGCGTCCTTTCCGAACCACTTGTGATAGCGACAGAAGCCGGGGACCACCGTCTACTGTGGTTCGGTGGACGTCTGTTGGCGATGGCGTTGACGGGGCTGCACGTCCTCTTCAGGCTGGACGGAGCTGACCGGCTGAGTGGCGGTTTTAGCCGCTGTGAAGCCTTGACGGAGTCTGTGAGGTGTTGTGCCGCCCTCTGAGGTCCTCGACAGGCATGGTGTAGGGGTGCGCGATCTGGTTGCGTACTTCCGGGAGGAGTTGGCGAAGGAAAATTTCCCGCACGAAGCTTATCTCCTGCCGCTTGTTCGTGCCACCCGAGACTGGTGTTGACAGGAGATCTACGACCATGCCCCAAGCGTAATGGCTCCGGGATACTCCGGGGGTCACCACTGTAAGGTGTCAAAGAAACGAGCAGGTAAAGGTTACTGCTGATTTATTACAGATCCAGGCGGCTTATATTGCGGCCGACTGACGCCGGGCCGTGAGAGACAATGGAATTGACTGTGACCTGAGGTCGAAACAATAAACAATAATATGCAGTGAACGAGTACGAATTACAATACGAAACATACAGAGACACAATATAGATACAGTCTTGATGCCTGTGAATGAAGAAACATGTGATACACAATGTGTGACATTCGTATAAATACCATAAAGTAAAAATGATTAAAATGCGTGACCTGGCACGTTTTAGGCGTGACTAATTTAGCTTGAAGAAAACGGGAAGTCACCAAAGAAAACAAGCTCAGCGGAGACTTAATTAATGGCGCCGCCAAAACACTATCCTGGCGCCGAATTGGTGACTTTACAATCTTATGCTGCAAGTTTGCCGTTGCTGAGGAACAGAACAGAGCAGATTTGAACGTTCTCAGTCAACAGGTTTAGCTCCACCCACATTTTCTCTGGTCTTTAGATTATTGTCGCTGGTTACCTAATGAGGATGAAGGCGCGCACTCAGACTCACACACAAACACCCACACACAAGGTGAATCAGTAGAGATAGAATTATTTCATTCAGAGCTAAGACAATAGTAGGAAAGTGATTATGTAATATATAAACATATATATTTATGTATATATATATATATAAATATCTATATATATACATATACTTTTTTTAATATATATATATATATATATATATATATATATATATATATATATATATATATATATATATATACATTTATAAATAAATATAAATATTTATATGTATATATATATTTAATTTATATACATATACTTTTTTAAATAAATATAAATATATATATATACCATATTTAAATAAATATAAATTGTATATATATTTATATATATGTATTATATATATATGTGTATATATATATGTGTATATATATATTTTATATAGTATTTATATATTTTTATTTATATATTTATATATATTAATTTATATGTATATATTTATATTTATATATTATATATGTTTATTTATATATTTATATGTATAATTATGTGTATATATATTTATATACTGATAATTATATATATATATATATATATATATATATATATATATATATATATATATATATATATATATATATATATATATATATATATATATATATATATATATATATATATACTTTTTCGAGTCCTTTCATGTTATGAAATCTGTCCTTTGATTCGGAGTGCACGTATAAATTCTTATTCCAAGCGCAGTGTGTGTGTGTGTGTGTGTGTAGCATTTTTGGTGGGGTTTGTGTTTGCTGAGAGGGTTGCCATTATTTGTTTTATTTAACTTCTTAATAAGGATTGTTTTATTTGTAGGGTGATACAGCACAGCCTTGCCTGAGGACCTGTCCTCCCCTCCGCCTTACCAATCAAGACCTATGGCAAGGACTGCACTCTCGAGGAGTTTGTCAAAATAACGGAAGTCCCACTCTTATTTTTAAGTGTTTCCCCATTATTTTCTGAAATATCTGCTTTTGTTTGCTGCTCTACTGTAATACTCCAGCCTCGTATATATTATTTTTGCTCTTATTTGTGTATTTGGGCGTGTGTTTTTCACATTCTTAGACAGAATAATTTTCTTCTTAGGTTACTGTTGCCTAAAGTGTAAGCTGCTCATCTCTCTGGGACATCGTTCAGGTCTTGAAATTATTCCTACGCCACCTAGTCAACAGGTTTACCTAAAGTAAGTGTTTCTCTGTGGCTATTTCAGACTGTTTTCCTTCATTTACCTATTATTAAGAAGTCAGTTACTCATTTACTTTGGGATAGGTATGAAATGTTGTGATACTGTAAAGTCACCACATCGGCGCCAGGATAGTGTTTCGGCGGCGCCATTAATTAAGTCTCCGCTGAGCTTGTTTTCTTTGGTGACTTCCCATTTTCTTCAAGCTCAATTAGTCACGCCTAAAACGTGCCAGGTCACGCATTTTAATCATTTTTACTTTATGGTATTTATACGAATGTCACACATTGTGTATCACATGTTTCTTCATTCACAGGCATCAAGACTGTATCCATATTGTAGCTCTGTATGTTTTGTATTGTAATTTGTACTCGTTCACTGCATATTATTGTTTATTGTTTCGACCTCAGGTCACAGTCAATTCCATTGTCTCTCACGGCCCGGCGTCAGTCGGCCGCAATATAAGCTGCCTGGATCTGTAATAAAGTAGCAGTAACTTTTACCTGCTCGTTTCTTTGACACCTTACAGTGGTGACCCCCGGAGTATCCCGGAGCCATTAGCGGACTCACACGGCGACTCAGTCTTGGCTCCAGGATTTCTCCAAAAATGCTCTTAGCGGCCTAAACACGGCGCTGTAACCAGCGTTTGAGCGTGCTGACTCTCGTCGGCGTACCCCACCAGCGTCACTAGCGGAACCACACGGCGCACGAAAGTGCGTACTGACGCGAGTACCCCACTCCAGTAAGGGGTCAAAGGAGCGAGCATGGACGCGGATATCCCCTCCTTCATGCAGTTAAACGCGGACCCCGCGGACTCGGAGGTTTACCTACCTCCCATCACAGCCGCGCCCGCCCCCGCATCGAGGCCCTCCCGCAACTCCACACCAGCGCCCCGAACACACGACGGCTGGGCAACACAATCGCGGGCCGCCCTCACCGTAAAGCTGCCGCCACGCAGGGGAACCCATCGATGTGGCTGCGCAGGGTGGAGAGCCACTTCAGAATCGCGGACCTCACGGACGAAATCCTACAGGCCGACACAGTGCTCAACGCCCTTCCGGAGGGACGTGTACAGAAAACTCATCTCGCGAAAAGCACCAAACACACACCCTCACATACAGCACCACAAAAAGTTCCTCCTCGAAGCTTGCTCCCTGCCCATCGCCGAGCGGGCCGCCGTGCTATCGACCTTGCCAATAATCCACGCCACGACCTCAATCCAAGAGACGCTTGGGGCATGGTCGTAGATCTCCTGTCAATACCAGACTTGGGTGGCACAAACAAGCGGCAGGAGATAAGCTTCATACGGGAAATCTACCTTCGCCAACTCCTCCCGGAGGTACGCAACCAGATCGCTCACCCCTACACCATGCCTGTCGAGGACCTCATAGAGGCGGCACAACACCTCACAGACTCCGTCAAGGCTTCACAGCGGCTAAAACCGGCCACACAGCCGGTCAGCTCCGTCCAGCCTGAAGAGGACGTAGAGCAGCCCGTCAACGCCATCGCCAACAGACGTCCACGAACCACAGCAGACGGAGGTCCCCGGGCTTCTGTCGCTACCACAAGTGGTTCGGAAAGGACGCCCGAAACTGCCTGCCGCCCTGCTCGTTCAACCGTTCAAAAAGCGGGGTGGCGGGCCAGCAGGACAGGCCGCCATGGCTGCCGAAGAACCCAGGGCCTCAAAAACAGTAGGTTTTTACGTCCGCGACACCGTCTCCGGCAGGATGATGCTGGTCGACACAGGAGCCTTTAAATCGGTCTTCCCAGCATCCAGAGAGGACCGCAACCAGACACCAGACCCGGCCGCTTTCCTGACGGCCGCCAACGGAACCCCATCCTCTCCTACGGCACCAGGCTCCTGTCGATCTCCATCCTTGGCCAGAGTTACTCCTGGGACTTCATCGTCGCGGACGTAGGAACCCCACTCCTGGGGCCGATTTTCTGGCGCACTTCGGCCTGCTAGTCGGCGTGGGGCGCAGCGCCTCCTCGATACCGACTCCTGCCGGTCTCTCCCGTTAACGGCGGGACCCAGACCCACCATCAGCGCCGTCGCCCCCACCAGTATGCACACCTACTGTCGGAGTTCCTGAGGTATTTAAGCCCGAGCTTCGCTAAGTCCCCGGGCCCCAGCCAAGCACGGCATATACCACCATATAGTGACTAAAGGGCCCCGACACATGCGAAGTTCCGCAGGCTTCCCCCTCAGCGCCTTCAGGAGGCGAAAAAGCGTCAGCGGAGATGGAACAGATGGGCATCTGCAGGAAAGCCTCCAGTCCATGGGCCTCCCCCCTCCACATGGTGCAGAAACCGGACGGCTCCTGGAGACCCTGCGGCGACTACAGGCGGCTCAACATTGCAACAGAGCCCGACCACTACCCTCTACCCAACGTGCAAGACCTCACGGCCTCCTTTCACGGGGCCAAAATATTCACTAAATTGGACCTTCTTAAATCTTATTTCCAGGTACCTGTTGCGCCAGAGGACATACCAAAGACAGCCATCATCACGCCCTTCGGGTCCCTACGTGTTCGCCTTCTCCACCTTCGGGCTGAGGGGAACGCCGGGCCACCTTCCAGCGGCTCATGGACAGCATCCTGGGGACCTAAAATTCTGCGTCTGCTACGTCGACGACATTCTCATATTTTCCAGGTCTCACAGCGAACACCAGAGACACATCAAAGCAGTCCTCCAGCGCCTCCAAGAAAACGGCCTCGTCGTCCGTTTCGACAAGTGTACCTTCGGCCCAGAAAGCAGAATTCCTGGGTCACGAGGTGTCTCCGACAGGCGTCCGCCCTCTTACATCGAAAGTGGCAGCCGTAGCCAAGTTCCCGACACCCACCTCCATCAAGGCCGTCCAGGAGTTCCTTGGGATGGTAAACTTCTACAGGCGGTTCACCCCGGGATCGCGCACACCACGGCCCCCCTGACGGAAGTCCTAAAAGGTCAACCGAAGTCCCTGTCTTGGGGACCCAGCCAGCAGCAGGCCTTTTCCCTGACGAAGGCCGCCCTCACCAAGGCAACCGCCTTGGCACACCAGGATCCCAAGGCTCCCCTCCAGCTGACGATAGACGCCAGTAACGTTGCCTGCGGTGCTGTTCTGGAGCAAATCATCAACGGCGCCCCCCAGCCCATCGCCTTCTTCAGCAAGAAGTTCAGTCCCGCAGAGACCCGCTACAGCACCTTCGACAGGGAACTCTGCGCGATGTACCGCGCAGTTCGGCACTTCAAGTTCCTCCTGGGGGACGCCCTTCACAATCTTCACAGACCACCAGCCACTGGTTCACGCCTTCACGAAGCAGGGGACGCATGGTCTTCCAGACAGCAGCGCCACCTCTCAGCCATAGCCGAATTTACCTGTTCCGTCAGGTACCTCCCCGGCAAGAAAAATCCCGTAGCAGACGCCCTCTCCAGAGTCGAGTTGAACGCAGTGCAGCTTGGTGTAGATTACCAGGACCTTGCCAGAGAACAGGCCGCTGACCCAGAAACCCCAGCATACCGCACCGCCATCACATCCATCAAGTGGCGGGACGTGACCCTCGCCCCGGAGGCCCCAGCCTGCTCTGTGACATCAGCACAGGCCAGCCCCGCCCTTTGGTTCCAGCCTCACGCCGCCAGGTATTCGACATCATTCACGGCCTCTCACACCCCTCCGGCAGGACCACGGCCAAACTGCTTTCAAAAAAGTTCGTCTGGCACGGGGTGCAAAAGGACGCCACAGCCTGGGCAAAACAGTGCCTGCAGTGCCAGACCAGTAAAGTGGGTCGTCACACGCAGTCGGGGTAGGCGAGTTCCCACAGCCAGGCGCGCTTCGGCCACATCCACATCGACGTCGTCGGGCCCTTCCCCATCAGGCGGATCCAGATACCTCCTGACGGTGGTAGACCGTTCGACGAGGTGGCCCGGCCACACCCATGCAAGAAGCCACCGCCAGCGCGTGCGCTGAGGCCCTGCTCTCCAGTTGGGTTAGCCGCTTCGGCGTCCCGGACCACATCACAACCGACAGGTCAAGTTCAGATGCTAGTTAATGAAATTTAGGAGATTATTTACTGCTAGCTTTGTGTATTGACCCAACATATTTCAACATTTTTGCTAATAAAGATTACATGTTATCATAATCTCTCTCTCTCTCTCTGCTATTGTACATTTTTCAGTTGACGATAAGTTGCTATTGTACATTTTTCAGTTGACGATAAGTTGCTATTGTACATTTTTCAGTTGACGATAAGTTACGGAACGAATGTCTTGTTGTTTGCTCCCATTCAGTAAGAAAACATTTTTTTTTTTTCTTAAACGTCTCTCTCGCGTGCGCGCTACAGAATTGTAAACTTTGCTCGCTGAGTGTTAGCTTATTTGTTGTAAATTATAACTAGATTTTGTTGAGCTCGTACTTCAATACCATTCCCGTGTTGGACAATATAGACCAGAGAATAGAGAACTGCTTACTACAGCAGGAGCACGGAGTTGAAAAAAAAAATGGTTTCGTTCAACTGGAACTACAAAGTTGGTTGCCATTGGTACTGTAGTTAGTACAAACCTTCTTGAACATCACCAGGTAGTTAGTACACTCAAATTGCGGTATTACTTTATTGCTATGCCATGTTATATAAACACAGTGCAAAGTCAAAGTTTATTCGCTATATCTTGGTAAATGACCACTATTTTGGTATTTTTCTACAGAGGATGACTCACTCTGACGTACAGTATGATGAAGTAATTACTTTCTGCAAGTGCCCTGATGTGACCAAGGTCAAAAGTCCTAACATTTTTCAGAAACCACAATTAATTTCATAAGAAAAAACTTTGATTTGAACAATTGTTGAAATAATCAGTTATTCTAAGAAAAGCCTACTTTTAAATATTTGACACAAAAATAAAGAAAATCGGAACATTCCTTAAGGTCTAAAGATCACATGGCTACCAGCATATTAACATACAGTCACATAGCCATTTTGATGAACCAGCTGAATAATATGGTTAAATTTTGTTAGCTATGCAATAGCAGTTTCAATTCTTTTAGCACACTTTTGAGTTTTACAACAACATAGTAATTCAGTCAGGTTACTTGTAAGGCATGTAGCTCAAAATCACCTCAAAGATCACAAAACGTATAAAAATCAAGTAAACGCGTCTTCACATTTTCAAAAACTACAATGTAGTTCATAATAAAATAGATATTTTATTTTCAATAACTTAAGCAATCAATTATACTTTTAAAAATGTGTGTAGCAAAATTTTTAATGACTTTAGGTCAAAAGATCATATAACTACCAGTATTTTCCATACATTGTTATAATGGCACTTTGGTAATCTATTAATAAAAGATGAAATGTAAGCCTACACGTTGCAATTTCAATTTTTATTGTGCACTTTTTGGGTTTTACAACAAAGTAATTCAATGAGATTACTAGTAAGATACGCTGCTCAAAATTATTTCAAAGATCACAAAACAGTTAAAGATCAAGTAAACGTGTAGGCTGATTTTGTAAGCTTATCTAGTCCAGCTGAATACTGTGGAAACAAAGAATAGTTCAAGACTGATTTTATCTCGTACATTAGTGGAGGAAATATGCTTAGGATAAAGAATCAACTTCAATTAGGAATGTTCCGAGTTTTCTGGAGACCATAAACATTTTATAGATTTTCATCACTCATCATCAGATGTATAGGGTGCTGACGTGAATTTTCACAACTGTCTAAATTGGAACACAGACAACCTTCAGTACAACAAAGAATATTAATTTTCCATGAACAATCTGCACGTCGGCATGCTGATTTCTTGCAACGGCAAAATGACAGCAGCTCAAGGAGGGCATGGGATGCTGGGTCCTTCATCAAAACTGGTTGAACCATGTCATCTTCAATTTTCCATCCGTTATTGTTTGGGGGAGGTAGATCCTGCTTGGCTTCAAGTGCTTTCCTCCAAATATATGCCTTATAATTAACGCGCTTAACGTGCTGCATTAATGTATCAGAAGCTGGGGGAAGTCCTTCATTGTTTTGTTTAAGACAGAAATGCTGGTATCGTACTTCATCAGCTGATGTACTAGCCCCGTCATTGGTATTGTAGAGCTGACAGATAAAGGATTCACAGGCTTTCAAGGCTGTATCACTAGGAGGTATCTCCTTTCCCAATTCAGCCAAGAGTGTCTGTTACTGTGTGCTTCCTGTAAGCACTTGCATGGGCTTCCTCTTCCCAACATTTAATAAGAAGCTTGTGGAATCACATCCCGTTAGAGCATGGAATGCAGGTAGTACAGTACATACGTGTTCGTTAAGCCCCGCAGCAATCTTATGTACAAGGATGTACCTCATTTTGTCCCTCACACCAGTGCGGAACCGCTCTTGATCACCACTAAGATCTCTGAAAAGTAATGCACAGAGCACTGCAACATCAGTGTCTGGAGACTGAATCACAACCCTTCTGTGATCTCGAGTAGCATGCTTGGCATGGAGGAGCCTTGTGTCTGCTTCCTCATGGTCAGAACACAATTCTTCTGTGTGCACACACACCCCTTTTTTTTACTTTCAGTGTTTGCTTTGGGTCAGCAAAGCCGCCTCCAATGACAAGCTCTTCATTTAATCTTTCTTCTCCTGTTTGCTTCCATGAGAAACAAGGAAAGCACTGAAGTTGACTTTGTTTTTTGTATTTGTTAAAAACTTTTGCCACTGTTTTGGTATTGGTGTGGCTGAACTTCTGATCTGTACCTCTAGTGCTTCAGATGTTCCACGCTTATTCCTCTCACCTGTCTTTATTGACAGATACAGGTGTCTGTCAAATACAACATCAATTCTCTTGCATTGCAGTGTACCAAGTGCTACAGTAATGAACTTGTATAGCTTATAAGCAAGTTCGCCAAATGTGGATACACCACCAGGTTTTAGCGTTTGAATAACTGCCATGGCATCAATAGATAGCCAGTAGTCATTCCATTGGTTTGGGCAGGTAATTGAGATTGTATCTCATCATAAACAGGTTTCTCTAGCTCAGCAATAAATAAATATATTTACAACTGCGTAATATTTACTAAATTGTATTGCATGCCATAGATTAATTGCATTTTTTATATCAAATACTGTCTGATGAGGCTTTCCATGTGTCTGTAATGTGAATTGATTGATTTTAGACCTAGTTATATACTGTTTTTATCTCTTTTCTTTGCTTTATCTACAAACAAGAGTAAATTAAATAAATTCCAAGGTTCTTTCTGTTCAGCAATCATAGTTGTAAGAGAATATGTACCTATGAAATGTCAATTTGTCGTTCTCGCATGAGATTTGACACCAAATCTAGTAAAGGGATATGTCAAACCAGAAAAAGAAAGCTGGCAACATGTCAAACACATTCATGGACTGTAAAAAGACATGAAAATATTACTAACTGGTTAAGAAAAAGTTGCCATTTTACCAGGTAAGCTCCCCCTAACTAAAATTTTAACAAGCTATGGGTGGCATCATCCCCCCTACAAAATGGACCCTAGAAAAAAAGTGATACCACAAATTGAGTGTTGTACTAACTACCTAGTATCTGTTATGATGGATTGTTCTAGGGCTAAAGAATAATCTTTGTCTTGCCATTTATCCGATTATATTCTTGTAGAGTCATTAGGCGTATGTCTCACATGGTGAGACAGCATTTCTATAAAGCCTTCTTATATTTGTTCCTTATGGAGGCAGGCGTGCTCCGAATAACAGTGGTGTAAAGTAGAGTGATTATGTGAAACGCTTTTCTAGTTTTGATGATTGTTTCAGTGGTTTTTCGTCATGATTTGGTAAATAGTACAGCTCTACTACTTCAAAAAGGGGTCATATAAAGTTAACATATGCTCAACTCTCTTTGGAGAGCTTTGGTTGGTAAAATGAGCCAGTGTCATTTTTCCTTCCCCTTCTGTTTGCTTGGTTAGAATTGACTTGCTCCATTGGAGACAGTCAGGCCTCCTTGTAGCTCCATTGGAGACAGTCAGGCCTCCTTGTAACCCATGGTAGAAAAAAAAAAAAAAAAAAAAAAAAAAAGTATACCTTAGTTTTACCAGACCACTGAGCTGATTAACAGCTCTCCTAGGGCTGACAACCTGAGTGGGGGAAGCGTTGTGAAGTTTTGGATGACGGAAATTTTATTGAATTTTTAGGATTCTAATTGTGGATGAATGAATTCTGGGGGAAAGTCTTTCTTTGTTAGGAATGAGATGAAGTTATGAGATCGTGAACAAACTTCATTTCAGCAGTGCTTTGTAAGTCTTCAAGTTGGCCTACAGTGATCAGTATTCCGTAGTAGTTTCTCTACAGGCAATGTTATTTGGTTTGTATTTTAGGTCTACACCTCCAGCCAGAATTTTAGGTCTACTGGTCACAGAACTTTGCGATTTATTTTTACAGTTGACATGATCAAATATGTGAGGGTAGGTCTCTCTCTAGAAGAATCCTTGAGAAAATGCGTTGTATTTATGTAATGTGAACTGCTGATGTTCATACTTGCGCCTGTGCATGTTGCACTTATTCGAACTTGCGCACAGAACTAGTGCCCTTATTTAGTGTACAGAGAGAGTGTTTCCACGTTTTTCGCTAACAACCGAATCTGGGGATTTAATCAGCATTTTCCGCCAAAGTTTGGATAGTTTTTTAGGAAATAAAGGTAGACATCTCGAAAGATTTTATTAATAAAAAATTTGAGGCATAAACCATAGTTCCATTTTGTAGGTCTACCCAAATTTTAAGATGTATAATACAGTGAATGCCCCGTATTCGCGTTCTCAAGGTTCGTGGACTCACCCACTCGCGGGTTTTTCTATGGAACCTATCTAAAAAAAATTCGCAGGAAACTCATGCATTCGCGGGTTTTTCCATGGAACATATCTATAAAAATATTCACGGGAAACTCCATATTCGCTGATGCAGATTTTTTTTGTCTTTTGTATAGCAATAGTATTCTGTATTTTCATATTTATTGTATAATAGCATTAAATAATCATGTAAATCAATAATAATACTGTACTACAGTACTGTACATATAATAGTAATAGAAATTAAATAATATTATGTAATACTACACTGGGTACCTTAATAATAATAAATAATACAGTACTGTAAAGTTAAATCATACGGGTAGTAACTGGTGATGAATGTTGATTTCAGTATGCTGTAGATGATGATGATGATGAATTAGTTGTGCAGTACGATGAATGGCGGGAGGTGCTGTCATGTTAAGGTATTTGAACATTGCAACTAAGGTGGTACAGTAGGGCTGCATGAGTATTTTACCTTGTTCATGCTCAATGCGGGCGACCGCAATTAATGTCATGCTGTAATGGGCTGCTACTTCTCCGTGACTTTTGCCCTCTCTTAACAAAACAATCATGTCTACAGTACTTTCTTCTCATCAGTCATTACAGTAATTGTAGGCTATTGGCCAGAGGCCTTAGAAGAAGCAGAGCATTCAGAGGACATCTTAATACACGATTTCAAAAAATATTTTTAGGCCATAGTACTGTACGTGCAAAACACACAAACAAACGTAAGATAGCAATAAAAAGGGTTATATTGGGTCATTTGCTGATAATTTGCCGCTACGGTATACGCATGGTACTACTGGTTGCACATACATATACTAACACGGATCTTCTGCGCATACAGTACGTACATTTTATAAAATGTTTTGCTGTAAGATAGCAATAAAACGGGTTATATTGGGTCATTTGCTGATAATTTGCCGCTACGGTATACGCATGGTACTACTGGTTGCACATACATATACTAACACAGATCTTCTGCGCATACAGTACGTACATTTTATAAAATGTTTTCTTGTAAGATAGCAATAAAACGGGTTATATTGGGTCATTTGCCGATAATTTCCTGCTACAGTATACGCATGGTACTACTGGTTGCACGTACATATACTAACACAGATCTTCTGCGCATACAGTACGTACATTTTATAAAATGTTTTGTTGTAAGATGATTTTTAAATATTACATACAAAAAGTGTTTTAGAATGATACATAGTATAGTACAGTACTACGGGTAGTATGTAGAGCATATCTAAAATACGTAAGACAACAGGAATACTGCAGAGTACGTATTTTTACATATGTGGTACATAGCATTTTCATGTATGTAAAGTATATATTACTGTAATGACTACTGTAAGTACATTTTGTAAGTTAAAAATGATTTACTAATTTTCAAATATTACAGTACTGTAATATATTAACGTAAACACAGCAAAATTTCAATAATATATATTTGTTTTTCTTAAAAGTGCTTCACCCAAGCCACCTCTCTGCAAATACAAAGAAATCGCGATGCTGGACGCTGTGTACCCAGGATCAGTGATACTCGACACACTATTGGCTGTCATCTGCAAAGCAGCCAATCCAGAAGCACCATTCATTTTCCTTGGCGCTCATTGGCTGAACATTCACAACCAACTCGCGAACACGGAATTCTGGGAGGATGCTCCACGGCATCGTCTTCAGATTGTGTGTATAGTTCGCAGCATCTTACCGTGTGAAACCGTGCGTCTGTCCGTTTCGATTTTTTATCTTTGTGCATCAGCGGTATTCGGCCCTAAAATACCTCCTAAAAAATGCCCTGCTCCTTCAAAGCCTTCTGGCAGAGTCTAAAAGAAAGAAGACACTTATGAAACTCGAGGAGAAGGTGAAGCTTCTTGACATGTTAAAGGAGGGAAAAAGTTTTGCCGCGGTTGGCCGTCATTTCAGTGTTAATGAGAGCACAGTGAGATATATCAAGAAGAAAGAGGCAGAGATACGCAAGTCTGTGAGTATGAGTTACTTCGGTAGTGCAAAGACAGTTGCAACAGTGCAGGATAAAACAATCGTGAAAATGGAATCTGCACTGGCAATCTGGATAAAGGACTGCTGGAAGAAAAACGCGCCCCTCGACTCCAACATCATTCGCGAGAAAGCACGACAACTCCACCAGCAGTTATCAACTGCTAAGGAAGGCGACGACGTAGTACAGGCAGAGGAAAGCGTTGAAGAAGGCGAATTGGAATTTCTAGACTTTGATGAACCAGCAGAAGAAGAAGAGGGGGAAGAGCCCCAAGCAGGACCATCATCAGCACCTCAAGGTTTCCAGGCCAGCAAGGGGTGGTTCCACCAATTTCAAAAGCGGTTCAACCTAAAGTCTGTTACTCTGCATGGGGAATCTGCATCTGCAGACACTGAAGCAGCCGCGAAATATCCGGAGGCCTTCAAGAAGATCATCGAGGAGAAGGGCTACCATCCAGAACAGGTGTTCAATATCGATGAGACTGGCCTGTTCTGGAAGAAGATGCCTTCCCGGACATACCTTATGAAGGACGAAGCTAAAGCCTCCGGATTCAAGGCCCAGAAGGATAGGGTTACCCTCATCATGTGTGGGAATGCAGCTGGTTTCATGCTTAAACCAGGCCTCATTTACAAGGCTGCAAACCCCAAGGCCCTCAAGAATAAGAACAAGGCATTGCTTCCTGTGTTCTGGATGCATAACCCTAAGGCCTGGATCACCAAGTCCTCACAGAGTACTGGTTCCATCATAGCTTCATCCCTCAAGTTAGGCAATACCTGAACGACTTGGCCATGGAGTTCAAGGTGTTGCTGATTATGGAAAATGCTGGTGGCCACCCTCTCGATCTTTCTTATAAGGGAGTCCAGTTTGAGTTCCTCCCTCCCAACACCACCTCTCTCCTCCAGCCTATGGACCAGGGCGTGATCCGTGCCTTCAAGGCACTCTATACCGGGAACTCCCTCCAGCACCTTGTAACTGCAATGGACAGTGACAGTGAATTTACGCTAAAAGAATATTGGCGTAAATTCACGATTGCCACATGTCTGAGCATCATCAGCCGATCACTGAATGACATGAAGAAGGAGACCCTGAACGCATGCTGGAACAAGTTGTGGCCGGAGTGTGTTCAAGATTACAGGGGCTTCTCTCCTGAAGAAATTCAACATTCGGCCATTAATAAGGCTGTCCAGTTGGCGAGGATTCTAGGTGGGGAAGGCTTCGAGGACAGCACCGAGGATAAAATCGGCACCCTTATTGATGCTCACTCTGCCCCCTGACGGACCAGGATTTGGAAGAGCTGACGAAGTCTGCCAGTGAGGAGGAAGATACGCCAGGTTCAGGGGAGGAGCAGGAGGAAGAGGAGAGCGGCCTGACTTTGGAATGTCTGTCCCACATGAAGAGAATGATTCAGGATATGCAGGAGTGTTTCAACATGGGATCCTTTTATGGAACACTCCTTAAAGTTTTCAAACATGCTTGACTCAGCATGGGAGCCCTATAATCAAACCCTCACCACCATGAAAAAGCAGCGACAGCAGCTGCCTATCACCATGTTCATCAAATGGATGAAGAAGGCCCCTCCAAAGCATCCCAGATCACCCGAAGTAGTGCCTCTCGAATCGCCTAAAGAAGTGCCTCCCCAACCGCCTGAAGTCGTGCCTCCCAAATCAACTGAAGAAGTGCCTCCTGAAGGTGAAGAGGCACCCTCAGATGAGTTGTAACAACTCTGCTTTGCTGTGCAATCATATCTTCATCATTATTCATCGCGCTGCACAGCTAAATCATCATCATCATCTTTAATCAACATTCATCGCTGGTGAGTACCCATGTGATTTACGTATGTAGTAATCTTAAGTACAGCAGTATGGAGTTTTTTAAAATGTGCATAAATTTTTTAAAAATTTGTCTCTCTTTTTTTGTGAATTACGTATACGTGAATACCAATGTTCCCCCTGAAAAGAAAACAGGATGGTTTATAACTGTATGAAAGAAAATGTGTGGCTGAATACGTAGGGGGGACTGGATTATTTTCACCTACAGCTGTAAGCCATACAGTATGTGCGTATAAATGTAACGATAAAATGTTTAAGATGACTTGGAAATTATATTAATAGTATTTCAAAGATTAATACAGTAATAAGGTACAGTTTAATGTATATTTGATGTAGGCTGGTATTTTTAGGCATACAGTACTTTGGTGTTGACCTTTCATGGTAGACAGGTACAAATATACGTAGTATTAAATTTTTTAAAATGTGCATACGTTTTTTAAATTTTTGTCTTTTTGTGAATTTCATACTGTATACGTAAATACCAATGGTTCCCCCTTAAAAGAAAATGGAACAGCTTATAACTGTATGAAAGAAAATGTGGGGCTGAATACGTAGGGGGGAATGGATTATTTTCACCTACAGCTGTAAGCCATACAGTATGTACGTATACATGTAACGATAAAATGTTTAAGTTGACTTGGAAATTATATTAATAGTATCATTTCAAAGATTAATACAGTTATAAGGTAATAGTTTAATGTATATTTGATGTAGGCTGGTATTTTTAGGCATACTTTGGTGTTTGACCCTTCATGGTAGACAGGTATAAGCGTTTTTAGAGGGGCGTTGTAAGCATTCGCGGATTTGACGTATTTGCGGGGGTGTGTGGGACACATCCCCCACGAATACGGGGGGTTCACTGTAAATACCCACTGTATATCACATATATACCCATTGTATGTCATATCAGTTGTGAAATTTTAATTTGTTAAAAGATTATCAAGAAGGTTTATAGTCCGAATGCACCACTGTCTTAATGCACCAACCCCTGGTCTTAATGCACCATGCTTTATGGTCTCAGTGCACCAACTGAAGGTAATTAAGATAGTTTAGAGGCTAATTATGAATAGGCCTAGTTGCCTGTTACGTGGTAGTTTATTAAACTAGTAGTACAGTCTGGTTGGGGCTCTGTTGTTCATGTCATTGTATAGGGCACTAAAAGAGGCAACACCAAAAAAAGTGACTGGCAATTTTCTAAATTGTTTGCCGATTTCATCTAACCAAAATGGTCTCACTGTGTAAAGTCACCACATCGGCGCCAGGATAGTGTTTCGGCGGCGCCATTAATTAAGTCTCCGCTGAGCTTGTTTTCTTTGGTGACTTCCCATTTTCTTCAAGCTCAATTAGTCACGCCTAAAACGTGCCAGGTCACGCATTTTAATCATTTTTTACTTCATGGTATTTATACGAATGTCACACATTGTGTATCACATGTTTCTTCATTCACAGGCATCAAGACTGTATCCATACTGTAGCTCTGTATGTTTTGTATTGTAATTTGTACTCGTTCACTGCATATTATTGTTTATTGTTTCGACCTCAGGTCACAGTCAATTCCATTGTCTCTCGCGGCCCGGCGTCAGTCGGCCGCAATATAAGCTGCCTGGATCTGTAATAAAGTAGCAGTAACTTTTACCTGCTCGTTTCTTTGACACCTTACAGTGGTGACCCCCAGAGTATCCCGGAGCCATTAGCGGACTCACACAGCGACTCAGTCTTGGCTCCAGGATTTCTCCAAAACGCTCTTAGCGGCCTAAACACGGCGCTGTAACCAGCGTTTGAGCGTGCTGACTCGTCGGCGTACCCCACCAGCGTCACTAGCGGAACCACACGGCGCACGAAAGTGCGTACTGACGCGAGTACCCCACTCCAGTAAGGGGTCAAAGGAGCGAGCATGGACGCGGATATCCCCTCCTTCATGCAGTTAAACGCGGACCCCACGGACTCGGAGGTTTACCTACCTCCCATCACAGCCGCGCCCGCCCCGCATCGAGGCCCTCCGCAACTCCACACCAGCGCCCGAACACACGACGGCCGGGCAACACAATCGCGGCCGCCCTCACCGTAAAGCTGCCGCCCGTTCGCAGGGGAACCCATCGATGTGGCTGCGCAGGGTGGAGAGCCACTTCAGAATCGCGGACCTCACGGACGAAATCCTACAGGCCGACACAGTGCTCAACGCCCTTCCGGAGGACGTGTACAGAAAACTCATCTCGCGAAAGTACCAAACACACACCCTCACATACAGCACCACAAAAAAGTTCCTCCTCGAAGCTTGCTCCTGCCCATCGCCGGCGCCCGGCCGCCCGTGCTATCGACCTTGCCATAAATCCACACCACGACCTCAATTCAAGAGACGCAGGGCATGGTCGTAGATCTCCTGTCAATACCAGACTTGGGTGGCAAAAACAAGCGGCAGGAGATAAGCTTCACACGGGAAATCTACCTTCACCAACTCCTCCCGGAGGTACGCAACCAGATCGCTCACCCCTACACCATGCCTGTCGAGGACCTCATAGAGACGGCGCAACACCTCACAGACTCCGTCAAGGCTTCAGCGGCTAAAACCGGCCACACAGCCGGTCAGCTCCGTCCAGCCTGAAGAGGGACGAGCAGCCCGTCAACGCCATTGCCAACAGACGTCCACCGAACCACAGCAGATGGAGGTCCCGGGCTTCTGTCGCTACCACAAGTGGTTCGGAAAGGGCGCCCGAAACTGCCTGCCGCCCTGCTCGTTCAACCGTTCAAAAAACGGGGGTGGCGGCCAGCAGGACAGGCCGCCATGGCAGCCGAAGAACCCAGGGCCTCAAAAACAGTAGGTTTTTACGTCCGCGACACCGTCTCCGGCAGGATGATGCTGGTCGACACAGGAGCCTTTAAATCGGTCTTCCCAGCATCCAGAGAGGACCGCAACCAGACACCAGACCCGGCCGCTTTCCTGACAGCCGCCAACGGAACCCCATCCTCTCCCACGGCACCAGGCTCCTGTCGATCTCCATCCTTGGCCAGAGTTACTCCTGGGACTTCATCGTCGCGGACGTAGGAACCCCACTCCTGGGGGCCGATTTTCTGGCGCACCGGCCTGCTAGTCGACGTGGGCGCAAGCGCCTCCTCGATACCGACTCCTGCCGGTCTCTCCGTTAACGGCGGGACCCAGACCCACCATCAGCGCCGTCGCCCCCACCAGTATGCACACCTACTGTCGGAGTTCCCTGAGGTATTTAAGCCCGAGCCGCGCCAAGTCCCGGGGCCCCAGCCAAGCACGGCATATACCACCATATAGTGACTAAAGGGCCCCCGACACATGCGAAGTTCCGCAGGCTTCCCCCCTCAGCGCCTTCAGGAGGCGAAAAAAGCATTCGCGGAGATGGAACAGATGGGCATCTGCAGGAAAGCCTCCAGTCCATGGGCCTCCCCCTCCACATGGTGCAGAAACCGGACGGCTCCTGGAGACCCTGCGGCGACTACAGGCGGCTCAACATTGCAACAGAGCCCGACCACTACCCTCTACCCAACATGCAAGACCTCACGGCCTCCTTTCACGGGGCCAAAATATTCACTAAATTGGACCTTCTTAAATCTTATTTCCAGGTACCTGTTGCGCCAGAGGACATACCAAAGACAGCCATCATCACGCCCCTTCGGGTCCTACGTGTTCGCCTTCTCCACCTTCGGGCTGAGAACGCCGGGGCCACCTTCCAGCGGCTCATGGACAGCATCCTGGGGACCTAAAATTCTGCGTCTGCTCGTCGACGACATTCTCATATTTTCTAGGTCTCACAGCGAACACCAGAGACACATCAAAGCAGTCCTCCAGCGCCTCCAAGAGAACGGCCTCGTCGTCCGTTTCGACAAGTGTACCTTCGGCGTCCAGAAAGCAGAATTCCTGGGTCACGAGGTGTCTCCGACAGGCGTCCGCCCTCTTACATCGAAAGTGGCAGCCGTAGCCGCCCTCTTACATCGAAAGTGGCAGCCGTAGCCAAGTTCCCGACACCCACCTCCATCAAGGCCGTCCAGGAGTTCCTTGGGATGGTAAACTTCTACAGGCGGTTCATCCCCGGGATCGCGCACACCACGGCCCCCCTGACGGAAGTCCTAAAAGGTCAACCGAAGTCCCTGTCTTGGGGACCCAGCCAGCAGCAGGCCTTTTCCCGGACGAAGGCCGCCCTCACCAAGGCAACCGCCTTGGCACACCAGGACCCCAAGGCTCCCCTCCAGCTGACGACAGATGCCAGTAACGTCGCCTGCGGTGCTGTTCTGGAGCAAATCATCAACGGAGCCCCCCAGCCCATCGCCTTCTTCAGCAAGAAGTTCAGTCCCGCAGAGACCCGCTACAGCACCTTCGACAGGGAACTCTGCGCGATGTACCGCGCAGTTCGGCACTTCAAGTTCCTCCTGGAGGGACGCCCTTCACAATCTTCACAGACCACCAGCCACTGGTTCACGCCTTCACGAAGCAGGGGGACGCATGGTCTTCAGACAGCAGCGCCACCTCTCAGCCATAGCCGAATTTACCTGTTCCGTCAGGTACCTCCCCGGCAAGAAAAATCCCGTAGCAGACGCCCTCTCCAGAGTCGAGTTGAACGCAGTGCAGCTTGGTGTAGATTACCAGGACCTTGCCAGAGAACAGGCCGCTGACCCAGAAACCCCAGCATACCGCACCACCATCACATCCCTCAAGTGGCGGGACATGACCCTCGCCCCCGGAGGCCCCAGCCTGCTCTGTGACATCAGCACAGGCCAGCCCCGCCCTTTGGTTCCAGCCTCACGCCGCCGCCAGGTATTCGACATAATCCACGGCCTCTCACACCCCTCCGGCAGGACCACGGCCAAACTGCTTTCAAAAAGTTCGTCTGGCACGGGTGCAAAGGACGCCACAGCCTGGGCAAAACAGTGCCTGCAGTGCCAGACCAGTAAAGTGGGTCGTCACACGCAGTCGGGGGTAGGCGAGTTCCCACAGCCAGAGCGCCGTTTCGGCCACATCCACATCGACGTCGTCGGGCCCCTTCCCCCATCAGGCGGATCCAGATACCTCCTGACGGTGGTAGACCGTTCGACGAGGTGGCCCGAAGCCACACCCATGCAAGAAGCCACCGCCAGCGCGTGCGCTGAGGCCCTGCTCTCCAGTTGGGTTAGCCGCTTCGGCGTCCCGGACCACATCACAACCGACAGGGGCCCCGCTTTCCTCTCCGAGTTGTGGTCTGCCCTGGCTCAACTGCTGGGAACCACGCACCACACCACCACAGCGTACAACCCAGCGGCCAACGGCCTGGTCGAACGATTCCACAGGTCCCTAAAGTCATCCCTCATGGCCCGCTGCACCGCCGAGGACTGGAAACATCAGCTGCCGTGGGTCCTCCTCGGGTTGAGGACCGCCCCCAGAGCCGACGGCACCCCATCCGCAGCTGAACAAACCTATGGGGAACCCCTCGTGGTGCCGGGAGAGCTCGTGACGGATGAACGCCACTCCCCATGACTGCAGAGGCTCTGCGACGTGGCCGGCAAGTTCGCCCCTTGCAGGCGCTCATACATCGACAAAGCAACCACCTTCATGCCGCCACAGCTGTCATCCGCCACCCACGTCTTCGTCAGAGTCGACGCCGTCCGTCCACCACTAACTAAGCCCTACAGGGGACCCTTCCGCGTGCTGGAGCGGAACAGCAAGGCGTTCAGCTGGCACTCCCAGGCAAGAACGACTGGGTTTCCATAGACCGGCTAAAGCCCGCCTTCCTGTCGGAGAGTCCCGGCAGCGACGCAGCACCCCTTCCGCCCAACCGCACTCCAGCACGCCCTCACCCCCAGGCGCGCCGCCCCAGGAAGGGACCGCCCAAACAGCAGCCTCACAGGCGGGAGGCCCCTCCGTTATCTTCAAGGAGCCGCGGCACCCTTCAGCGTCCCAGCAGATACAGGGATTAGTCAGACGCGTCCCCTTGTCTTGGGAGTATTTGTAAAGTCACCACATCGGCGCCAGGATAGTGTTTCGGCGGCGCCATTAATTAAGTCTCCGCTGAGCTTGTTTTCTTTGGTGACTTCCATTTTCTTCAAGCTCAATTAGTCACGCCTAAAACGTGCCAGGTCACGCATTTTAATCATTTTTTACTTCATGGTATTTATACGAATGTCACACATTGTGTATCACATGTTTCTTCATTCACAGGCATCAAGACTGTATCCATATTGTAGCTCTGTATGTTTTGTATTGTAATTTGTACTCGTTCACTGCATATTATTGTTTATTGTTTCGACCTCAGGTCACAGTCAATTCCATTGTCTCTCGCGGCCCGGCGTCAGTCGGCCGCAATATAAGCTGCCTGGATCTGTAATAAAGTAGCAGTAACTTTTACCTGCTCGTTTCTTTGACACCTTACAACTGCACCAACTGAAGGTAATTAAGATAGTTTAGTGGCTAATTATGAATAGGCCTATTTGCCTGTTACATGGTAGTTTATTAAATTAGTAGTACAGTCCATTCCAAACAGACATCACAAAACTTAAACACCATTTTTCTTATTAAGGAAATCTTCAGGCCATTTACACTGCCATGAACACCACTAGGTCTAAAGACAGGATTGAGGTTCCATGTGTAGTGTGTGAAGCAGATGTAAGACCAAGACAAGAAGCCCTGCACTGTGATGTCTGCAATGACTGGCAGCACAGAACTTGCAACTCTGGTTTGTAAACTCAGCCTTTCTTGGGCCTGTACAGTCGAGACATTTTTTTGGCTTGCTTTATCCATTATTTACTGTTTGAATTTTTTTTCTGAAATTTTGGATATTTCAGTGGTACGTCAGTGGGTGGTATAGTGGAAATATAGTAGTTTATGAATTTACTCATTTTACTGTGTATTTTTGCTGCAGATATCACAAGAGAATTCTATAGGAAACTGATCAAGGGAGAAGTGGAGTTACCTAGGTGGGTTTGCCATAGGTGCTCGCTCTACAATGTGCAAGAAATGAGCACTGACAGCCTGACAGAAATTTCAGTCACATGTAACTGGTCAGAGAACTTGATAACACTGCCACGAGGAACATCAACCATAGATGACCCTTCAGAGGAGTCCACTACAACAAACTCATTGCTTTTCTTCAATGTCAACCTACCAGTGGAAGAGATCAGTCATTATGGTGGATAGTCCAACATCCTACCATGTAGTAAGAGGAGGTTCAAGAAAAGGGTGTGATCTTCTCACAGATAGCCTTGGATTCCAGTATGTTAAAAAGCGGGTAACATCAGTATCAACTTCATGGATCTGCAGCGTCCGCACAAAGAAGAACAGGTGTTTTGCTAGTGTTAGTCAGCAAGGTACTACCTTCACCAAAGGTCCCAAGGAACACAATCATTGAGGCAACCCAGGGGCACAAGTTCGAGTACAAGCAATATCTATGGTTACGGCAGCAGCCAAGGAAAATATCTATAGATCCTCAGGGAAGATTGTTAAAGATGCTCTCCTTACACTTGCAACTGGTGATGTAGAACTGCCAAAAGTATCCAACCTACAGAGAACTGCCAACCGAGCCTGACAACAGCTGCGACCAAAACATCCAAATGATTTGGAGTTCGAGATTGTTACTTCTCATATCCCAAGTGATTTTCTTCGAGATATTCACCATAATGGTCAACGTCACTTGATATTTGCTTCTCCTCTCCAGCTTTCCTTCTTGAGCAAGTCCAAGATCTGGTTCATTGATGGAACTTTCAAAGTTGTTAAGGAGCCATTTGTACAGCTTGTCAGCATTCACAGCTACATCAAGTGTGGTGACTGTACAAAGCAAGTCCCACTTTTATTTGTAATTATGTCACAATGAAAGAGTACCGATTACACAGCTATCCTGGGCGCTATTCTTGAACTTCTCCCATCCAACTTTATGGTTGAAGAGAGTGTTGCAGATTTTGAACGGGCTCTGTGGCGTGCTCTTCATAAGTTTCTACCGGATGTTCCTGTGTTTGGTTGCTGGTTTCACTGGGCACAGGCTGTGTACAACAGAGTTAAAAAATATGGGCTACGGTCAGCATATGTTCACCAACTTCCTGTGCGTCATTACATACGTGATTTGATGGCACTCCCCAACCTTCCAGCCTCCCATATCAATAATGCTTTCAACCATCTGAAAGACAGATGCCCTCAAGCTCAGACTACTCAGGTACAGAAGCTCCATAAACTCAACTACATAGAAAAGACATGGATAAACAGCCAATCACGTCCACCGTCTACCTGGTCAACATATAAGAGAGTAGTCAGGACGAATAATGAAGTTGAAGGTTGGCACAATCGTTTAAATCACAACACTCCCACTAAAAGAATGATCTCTACCTGCTAATCAATACACTTTATGAGGAGACCACTTTCCTCCTTAAGTAAGGCTTATCAAACAAAAGATTTGTAGGCTCCAGAGTAAAAAGACCCCTTCTAAGCAGCAAAAACTTATGCAACTGTGGAAAGCATATGAAAATCATGACATTATTACATCAGAGTACCTGAGAAAATGCAGCGAATTGGCAGATCCTGGCGAAGATTAGGCTAAGCAAACACTACATCTGCTATATGTTATTCATAATTTACGATTTTTATTTGTGATTTTTAAAACCACGCAAGTAATAAAGAATAATGAGGACTTCTTGTAAGATGTTTGTATTTATCATCATGAAGACTAAGAAACTTTCTATATGATGTTTGTTTTTATGAACATAAATAAAAAAATTTGTATGATGCATGTATACATTCGGGCTACAGTTGGTGCATTCGGTCTGGTTCGTTTAGACTAGGCAGTTGGTGCATTCAGTCTGGTGCATTCAGTCTAAATACCTATCAAGAACTCTCTCTTTTGCAGGCATGAATGAGTGAGAAAACAGCGGGACTATACTATTCAGCACAAGAGGAAATTATTCTTCTCGGACCAAGAAGACTCGGATCAAGACAGCAGAGGCTTCTGAGCAAGAAGACTCGGATCAAGACAGCAGAGGCTTCTGAGCAAGACGACTCGGATCAAGACAGCAGAGGCCTCTGAGCAAGAAGACTCGGATCAAGACAGCAGAGGCCTCCGAGCAAGAAGACTCGGATCAAGACAGCAGAGGCCTCAGAGCAAGACGACTCGGATCAAGACAGCCGAGGCCTTTGAGCAAGAAGACTCGGATCAAGACAGCAGAGGCCTCTGAGCAAGAAGAGACCGTAGAAACACCATTTCATATTACGCCATTAACCCAGGGCTGTTTAAAAAAAATATTTGGATGCCTCACATTTTTTTTTTTTTTTTGCAGGGGGCTTATACCTCTTGCTGCCCGGTCCGGAAGGTGACCCCATTTTTCTTCCGCAATTTGAAAACTGTGAAGTTTTCTCAAAGATATGTACTACATAAGCTGTTGTTATGTACTGATCTAATATCTGAAATGTCCTAATGGTTTCCATTTCACTAAAGGAATGGTACTGATAATGAAACAAGTCTAAAAGTTATATTACCAGGAAATGTATTCCAAGTACTGTAGTGGGATTTCAGACCTGCTTTACTAGTAACCATATTATGGCAAGTATACCCCTCAGTTGCCAGCTGGTGCTATATGCAGTAAAATTTTTTAAGAATGTGGTTGTAAGGAGCATCAGCACCTGGTATACCGGCGGGCCGAAATGACCATTAGGAAGGTGAGGGCAGTGCGATTTGTTATGAGCACCTGGTGGACCAGGGGGTGCCGTGAATACGAAGGTGAGGGCGGCCTGTACATTCTCCTCGTCTGTCCGGAGAGTAGTTGGTTTTCTTCATACACTCCCTGAGACAGTTCCTCATTGGTAGTAATTCAACATCTGTAAGACAATTACGGTTACTCATATGCTGGATAGCTAATCACCATTAATTCTAATAAATTCTTAGCCTAACTCCAAGTTGTATGAACAGAATACAAGGACACGAAAATGCAAAAGATTTTTGGTCACGACCAACCTGGTTACCAAGAGTGTGAAAGGCTGGCACTTTGCGTTAAATTAGCTCTCAACGATTTTGCTGTGCATTAAATTAGCTCTAAACAATTTTGCTGAACAGTAATTTACGGGCATTTCATAGAGACTTTCCAAAAGTATTCATGGGTCAATCAGCATCTTCTGTTGCAACATCTATACAAATACTGAAAATATGTACACAAACCTTGCTAAACTATTCTGTGCTTTAACTACGCGACTACAGCAAGAGGGACTTTAAACTACAACCTCCTCTACAGCAATAGAGCAAAGGTAACTACACGTAGGCCTAGGATAAACTGCAACTGATAAAGTTGGAAAATAGATATCAGTAAATTAAAAGGAACGTTACATGGGATAAGTCACAGACGATACTGTTGAGAGAGAGAGAGAGACCAGGATGGCTTCATCGAAAGAAATACGTCCTCAGTAATTTCCTTTCGGTCATGACTTTGTCAAATACTGTCCTAGTCAATTTTAGCCATTGAAATAATATAACAGATTATGGTCAGCTAACGAGTTAATGTATCGATACCTAACTCCATTTACCCATTATGGTAATGTCTGATATTAGATTACTACTTCTGATGTAGAACCACTTGCAAACCCATGAAAATAAACTATAAATTTACTCTAAATCATGGGGAATTTTAGACTTACTAAAACAATACAGAAAAAGCTGAAGGCTTATTTTAATCTAACACACCAAAATTTAGTCAGTGATATCTGCGTGGAGGAAAAAAAAAACTTTATTGATGGAAAAACTGTCAAGTGATATCTGCGTGGAGGAAAAAAAAAAACTTTATTGATGGAAAAACTCCTACAAAAACATCATGACACTCTCGAACTGTGTTCATCTACTTTATTAGACTTATGCTTTCCGTGATATGTTTGTGCAAGGCAGCTTTTCGCAAACTACGACCAAATGCCCATTCTCGAGGCATGGGAATTAAATGATTGAGTTATCTACATATTTAGCTCTAACTTAATTACACAGTTTTTGACGTTACAACCACAATAATTATACTACAACTGAGAACCGATCGCTACTAATAAAAAATACTACACCGTTACTAAGTCCCATACAAGAGAAAATACCTTGAGTGAGAGAATAGAGGATTATATACTACTGGTGGCAGACCATGCAAGTTCACACAGCAGGAGACATTAATCTAGTAAATACTGTTGTTTATTAGGCCTACGCTATCATCTCATTATTCACAAGGCAGAATGTTAGTACTATAGCTACGTAGACAGGAATAAAAAAAAAACTATTGTATTTGCAACGGGATTAAAAAAAACTATTCTATTGTATTTGCCTTTTGCACTATAGTTAAGAGGCTTTTGATTGCAGCCACTATAAAGTCCAGAGTGCAGGGTATGGTTACATGTATAATTGAGGTCTACATTGACTGGAGAGACAAGTAACATGAAGAATACTAAGCCTAACCTTACATTTACTCGTTTAATCATGCTTGACTACTTAATCTTGAGGTGTACCTTACTTATGGTTCATTCTTTAACACTAAAGACAGCCAAATTGTCTAAAACTCTTCCAATTCTAGATCGAGAGAGACTGTGCAGAATAGAGCAGTTCATTTCTGAAAAGAAAAATGAAAGTGAGACTCAAGAAAAGGAATGTTTATATTGGGTGACAACAAACCTGAGGATCGCGAACTCAAAACTAGTTTCATACGAGATTATGTGATAACTGTTATTGAATCGGAAGAGGAAAAGCTGAGCAGATAGTCATTCTCTTTTCAAAATCCAAAAACTAAAGCCACACAATAGCTGTATTGCGAAATGACCTTATATTCATTGATACAAGTGAAAAGGGTGTATTCCCTCATCGAAGTCAAGTGTGAAATATGCCAGCCAGTGCTTGGCTCTTGTAATATGACACACACACACACATTAAATCACAAAAATTATAAGTGAAAAGAAAGTCAGTTTGAAGTCATCAAAGTATCTTTCATTCAATGGTCAAACTGACATGGACTAATAATAATAAACCTCTTCTTGCCTTTCCTCAAACAGCCCATGACATACTCATCTAAAGAGAAACGCCGCCACGATGTCAAGAAAATATATTTTAACATATTGTACAATTAAACCAGTCAAGGATACCTAACACAGGAAATTTATGACATAAGTAAACATTCTGAATGTCGGTTGATTAACCTCTTCTTGAATATCCATGCCAATCAACCAGGCCTACCTGAACAAAAACTGAATAGATCAGCTCATAGCCAGACTATTAGGAGCACTAATCTCCCTTGAATAGTCTGATGAAATCATTGACATTTTCATACCAAGCTGGCCAATGCACCAACCAACCGTTAAATGTTAACAATAGAAAGGAGCAGGTTCCTTTTAACAGCAAATAGCAAATGTGACGAGTGATAGTCAAATAAATGAAAGAATATTGAAGATATAAATGAAAGGTAACACTAACACCAGTGCTCTCGTTATATTGACCTCAACCAGGCTGATCAAATGAACAGAAGGAGAAGCAGATCGAAGCAGTTCAGAGAGAACTAATAGCACGCAGAAGTGGAAAATTGAATAGAATTGATATTATGGGAAGTAACCACAGCATTGAGAAGAGGTCTGATGATAGACCAAGGAAGGCATCCTTAATGTACACTGCTCGAAATGATCTGATGGTGAGGAACGGAAAAAGGATGAAGAGAAAGACAAGGTTAATGAAAATGTGGAAACTGAAAATGGAAAAGCCTACAATGAGTATGCATCAAGAAAAACTGCCTGTAAATACAACATAAAAAGAGGCAGTTTGACACTGCAGACGGGGCATCAAGAGATGTGTTGGGAGAATCAAGGTGTACAAGGGCCTAGAGGAGAGAAAAAGACAGCCTTCAAGCTATAGGAATAGAGGTGGTGGTTCAACCAAAAGGCAGGTGGCAAGGACAAAGAAGTTGGTAAGAAATGAACAAGATCAACAAACAACAGAAGGAACAGAGAAATATTCTGAAGAGGATATGCCAAGGAAAGATGATAAAAGAAACCCAATGGAATATTTTAGGAGCGTTTTGAAAATCGTTTGAACAAAGGAAGTGAAGACAAGCTAGAGGATCCTACAGGATAGAAAGATCAATAGGGAATATACCATTAGAGATTAAAAAGTGGAAAATTCCCAGGGACCATCAGGAATAACACATGAGTAATCCAGTCACTGATAAGCTGACCAGAATATAGGAAAATCTGATAAAGAAATAGGTAGGTCCAGAAGTGTGTGGAAAGAGTATGCCAAAGAGAACCTACATAGCAAAAGGGGATGGAATGAGTTGCTAAGAATTTAGAAGAGCTTGGAAGGCAGTCTTTATAATGAGGCAACTGCATGAAAAAGTACAAAGCAAAGAGATAGCAATTGTACCACAAACATGTAGAACTTGGGAAGGTACGGAATTGTAAGACAATCAAAACCAAGTCTGGAAGTTCAGGAAGTATACAAAACTTTGAACAGATGATTCATTGGAGGACACAATTGAAGGGTTTACAAAATATTTTGCTCCTCAAGTCAATAAATACTCTGAGAGTCACCATTTCATACAAGCATCACAGGAACTAAATGAAAAAATAGACTCTTATGTGACTAGGTTAAAAAAAATTAGCTGCTACTCGTGAATATGCTGATCTAGAAGAGATGTTAATAGAGTTATAGAAAGGAGTAACTCATAAGAGACACAAAAGAAATTGCTACAAGAAAGAAAGCTAACCTTGCAAAGACTTCAAGAAATAGCAAGTGCTTTAGAAACGGCTTATTATCAGTCAAATGTCATTGTAGGACAGACTCATAATGATAGCAGCAGCCAGGTAAGTCAAGTAGCCTATAAAGAGAGTTACCAACATGCAAAGACAGGGCAAACACATCAAATAAGTAAGTCTAGCCCTGGTAAATCCCAGTATAACAAAGGTAAATCGCCTGTGTACTTGCAAAAAATCATGATCCCATAGGCACACAGAAACAACAGAAGAAATCTTGCTATAAATGTGATAAACAGGATCATTATGGCAATGACTGGGATAAGTGCTCATCATCAGGTAAGAAGTGCAATGTCTGCAACAAACGAGGTCATTTATCAAGTCAGTGTAGATTTGCTAAGCAAAAGACCACTAAACAGACCAATACAACTGTGAATTTAAATGACGGCTCTAGCTCAAATAAAGCAAGTGCACATAAGAAAACAGGAGTGGAAGAATTTGCATTTCACATTAATTCTGTGAACAAAGATGCACAAGAAAGTCTTATGGCTCAAATAGAAATAAATGGGGCACTCAAACTCGTGCAGATAGACGACACAGCTGCAGATGTTACAATTTCTGAAAGAGTTGCACAAACAATACCTAGCCTAGTGATACAACCTTCAGATAAGGTGCTCTAGAGTTACAATGGTACAAACATAAGTAGTTGGTTCACTGCAAGTAAAAGTACAGTACAGTACAATGATCAAGAGATAGGCAAGTTACCATTGACAGTAGTCAAATATAAAGGCCAAACTTTATTGGGTCTAGATTGGTTAAGATGTATTTAAATGTATCAAATTAGACTGGCCTAGTATTCTAAGGGTTACACATAAAAACATGAGCCACCAGAAGAAATTCCCATAACTAATCTTCTATCAGATTACAAAGAAGTCTTTGAAGATAGTAGGAACAGTAAAGAATGCACAAGCAGTCTTAGTTTTAAAGGAGAATGCCACTCCTAGACTTTTGCTTCAAGACCAGTTCCATACGCATTAAAAGCAGCTGTGGAAACTGAAATGTGTAGGTTAGAAAATGGAGGTTCATGGGAAAAAGTAGATTTTTCAACGGTCAAGTTATGTGGAGATTACAAGGCAACACTAAATCCACAACTGCGAGTAGCTCAACATCCACTGCCAAATCCCAAAGACATGTTCACAACTTTGTCAGGATGTGCAGTATTGTCAAAGGTAGATCTAAGACAAGCATTTCAACAGCTCCCCATGGATGAAAAATCACAAAAGTTATGTACTGTAAGCACACATTTAGGACTGTATTGTCCAAAAAGACTTCCATATGTAGTCGCTAGCAGTCATGCAATATGGCAGCAAACAATGGACAAAATATTTGCTGGTACATCAGGAGTATTCATTTTTATTGATGACATATTAGTAGCTGGTAAAAACAAGAAAGAGCATAGAAAAAGGTTACGTGCAGTTCTAAAGAAACTGAAGGAACATAATATGAAAGCCAACAAGGGTAAATGTATTCTAGAATTGACTCAGTAGAGTATTTAGGCTTTATCGTAAACGGTAAAGGAATTCACTAGACAAGGGATAAAGTAAATGCGGTACAGCCAGCAAAGGTACCAGAAAATGTAAAAGAATGGAAATTTCATTCAGAACTTAGGAACAATTGCTCACCCATTATATAACTTGCTGAACAAGGATGTTAAATGGAATTGTACAAACGAATGTCAAAAATCCTTTGAAAGAATCAAAGCAGAAGTGACTTCACCCATATTCCTGGTACATTATCAAATGGATTTGCCAGTACAGTTGGTTTGTGACACCTAAAACATAGGTTTAGGTGCAGTACTATCACATATAATGCTAGATGGTACAGAAAAACCAATTGTTTTTGCCTCTAGAATATTAAACAAAGCAGAAAGAAACTACTCACAAATTGAAAAGGAAGCATTAGCACTAGTGTATGGAGTAAAAAAAGTTCCATATGTATCTTTATGGTAGGAAAAATTTCACATTAGTTACATACCGCAAACCACTGTTGACGATTTTAGGTCCAAGAACAAGCTTACCAACGTCAGTAGCTGCAAGACTACAATGCTGGGTAATTACATTAGCTGCATATGATTACCACATAGCATAGACCAATATCAAAGATGGATAATGCGGACGCTTTTTCGACATTGCCTGTAGATAAAGCACCAGAGGTACATGATGAAAGTATTCTTTTAATTCCTGCATATAATTTACCCATTACTGCTAAGGAAACAGCACAGGGTACAAAGAAAGACCCAGTACTTTCAAAAGTACCCAGTACTTTCAAAAGTAGTACAGAGTTTAATAACTGGCATAGATATTTGTGCAGATGATGTCTATTGTAAACCATACAAGGAAATTTGGAATGAATTGAGTGTCACACAAGATTGTATTTTAAGAGGATCAAGAGCAGTGATTCCAAATGCATTAATTGGTAGAGTTCTATCCGAAATACACGCAGACCACCAAGGTATTATGAGATCCAAGTCAAGGGCTAGAACTTAAGTTTGGTGGCCAGGTGTTGATAGGTACATTGAAAATTTGGTTAAGAAGTTCATTGCAACAAAATAATCCAAACCAAACAAGAATGCACTCATAGGAATTACCAAGATATCCGTGGCAACATGTGCATACAGATTTTGCAGGTCCATTTTTAGGATACTCATATCTGATATTAGTAGATGTATATAAGTAAAAGTGGCCAGAAGTTGTACCAATGCAAACAACATCATCGATAGCAACTAAAAAATCAATCATGCAAATTTTTGCAACACATGGTTTGCCAGAAAGAATAGTGACAGACAATGGTCCACAGTTTACTTCACAAGACTGTAAAGAATTTCTGAATGTAAATGGCATACAACATACATTATCAGCAACTTACCATGCAGCAACAAATCATCATCATCTTTCCCACCATTATCCCTACGTTAAGGGGTCGGTTGCCTGATGTGCCTTCTCCACTGCCTTTTATCAAAGGCATCCTCCTCCATCACACCTCTTCTCTCCATATCTTCCTTCACTTTATCTCGCCATCTTATTCTCTGTCTCCCTCTCGATCTTCTTCCTCTAACAGGTTCTTCCCAAGCCCTCTTCACTCCTTCCTCGTCATCCATCCTTAACACATGCCCATACCACCTTCAATCATGACTCTCTTATCACCTCTGTTATCTTTTAAGCCTGCTCTTCTTATTTCATTATTTTCCAATCTCTCAAGCAGCGATATTCCCATAATCCACCTCAGCATCCTCATCTCTGTTCTCTCAAGCTTTACTCCCTCTTTTCTTCTTAGCGCCCATGTCTCTGATCCATACATTAACACTGGTCTTATCACTGTGCTACAGATCTTGACTTTTAGCTTGATTGGCATTTTCCTATCACTTACACCTCTAGCTACATCTCTCCACTTCCCCCACGCCACTTTTATCCTACTGTTCACTTCATCCTCACATCCTCCCTCCTGGCTTAAAGTAGATCCTAAGTATTTAAACTTTTCCACCTGTTTTATCATCGAGCCTCTTCTTTCTTGTATTACTATGCTGTCTCTATCTTCCCTACTACTCACTAAAACCAAAGTTTTATTCGCATCCACCCTTAAGCCACCTCTCCCTAAAGACTCCTGCCACTCTCCAACCCTTCTCTGTAGGTCCTCCTCATCTTCAGCAGTAATCACCAGATCATCAGCGTGCAACAACTCCCACAGAACTTAATTCCTGATCTCTTCACTCAACACATCCATGACCAACACAAACAAAAATGGGCTTAATGCTGACCCCTGGTGTAATCCAACACTAACTTCAAAGTTTTCTTTTTCCCCAACTGCTATTATTACTTTTGTGCTCGTTCTCTGATACATCATCTCGACCAGCCTAACCAACTTTTCTGGGGCTTTCCTCTTCCTCAAACACCAAAACATCACTTCTCTAACATGCAGCAAAGAATGGTGAGGCAGAAAGATTTATTCAAACTTTCAAACATAATATGAAGTGCAAACAAGCAAACTCTGGTAATGTAGCATCTCACACTGAAAGTTCCTATTATCCTACAGTACAACCGTACATAGTACTACGGGTGTGAACACTGTCATATACGTTGATGGGGAGGAGGATTTGGAATAAGTTAGATCTTACATATCCTAGCTTGCAGAGTCAGTTAGAACAGAATGGTTATGATCAAGTAATATAAACTTCGAGGTAAGACATTTCATTCCTTCAAGTTATGTCATGGTAAGGTCACCCAATACACAGAAAAATGGGTACAAGGAGAAACTGTCAGGAAGATAGGAAATTTACATTATGTTGTTAAATGTCGGTGGAAAGATTGTAAAACGTCAAGTTGATCAGTCGCAGTCACTCATTACAAATCATACAGAAGTACAAGTTTCAAATACCTCAGACTTAATTATGTCAGATGTGCAAACTGCTCACCAAGACATTGAACCACCAACTGTAAATAGAGAGGAAAATCTTGCACAAGCTCAGAACACACCTACAGTACTCCCCAACAGAATGAATAGATGAAAACCTGAAAGATTAGATTTGTAAGTGTTGAGAAGCAGTTGTGTTTCTTAGTCACATGTAAAGGTGGAGGAGACTGTCATGTATGTCATAAACGGAAGTGCACGACGTTATATAACGTTGTCAGTAGAGATGTTCAGTTCAACGCTACTGCTAGATGTTGCATCATGCTTAAAGTGTATAAGTGTAACCAATTATTATTATGTTTAGTACTGAATCCAACACACAGGCTTTGATCCTGTAAGTTCTACCTCTGTATGTAGGATATGATTCCTTACTGTGTATTGAGCTCAGATGTTCTTATGTTATGATTCAATTATATACACTTTTGTATTTTGTATATATGCTTACCGCCTTCTACAAAATGTCCGCTCAGTAATAAAGACGCACTAAAAAATAGTAGTCTGATTTATCCAAATACATCGACGGCCTAATTGACGAAAGATGGGATTTCACCTCCAATACTAAATGTCCATCATTCACTCCCCTTCAGGTAATAGTGAAGAATTGTAGTATGTGTTCTATATGCTAATACACGCAACAGTGGTAAAAAATTAATATGAGAGAATAGAAAATCAAACCAAACTCCTGAATTTAGGAGACATCAACAGAGAGTAGGAATGAATTTCCTCCTCACTTAATCATTTGGAGACCAGAAGATTCCACTACTGCACTAGGCAAATTATTCCCCATTCTAGTTATAGCCATGATAAAACTCCTAGCAATCTAGTGAAGTTAATTATATGATAGAAATGGTAGCCTGGAATGTCATTTATGTGCTTGGCTCAATTCTACGTATTCAACAAATACCAACTCCTCTTACAACACAGCAATTTATGCAACAGACCTTTTAAAAAGTGCCGTGAACATACCAGATGATGTCATACTTATTGGAAGGTTTAATCAATTTTGTCCTTACTACAGTTACTGTACTGTAGTATCCTATGCAAAAACTTGTTCCTTTAACAGTCAGCTATGCTAGCTTTGAAACAAATTGGATTCTTATTGACTGTACAAAACAAGTTACTATATTAATGCCTTCCTAATGAATAATTAGGACCCATAAATCATAAGTTCAACAACAATGTGGATTAATCAAATATTACACTCTACATTCTTTTGACAGGAAACCATTTGTCTGAAATACTGAAAATTAAATAAACACTTTCAGCTTCATCCATGCAATCTTGGGGGCTTCTTGCAAAAGATCAGGTGTATTATCTTGATAAACTGTCTTCGATTTTGCTAAGAACTTTACTAGTGAATAAGGAATGAATTATATTGGTTTTAATCATTTACATCTTCATTTGCACTGGATGTAAACTATAAGCTTATTTATCTTTGATTAGGTAAAACAAGGTGAAATACATGTCCCTTACCATTTAGTAATAACTGGCCACATTATGATACTGCTGCCTAAAAATCTGAACTTCCAGCTACTTTTCTTGATAGTGATGCCCACACACCTGGAAAACAAATATTATTATTAGTACAGTGTTAGCTACATCACACTCTAACGCAAGCAGATGGATTATAGAATTGAACATGGAACACAAAATTTAGGTCTATGGGGTCATTCGGTGATGAAAGGGAGAACGAGTAAAAGGTTTGAAAAGCATAAAAGGAGGAAAACATCGCAATTGCACTGTGCAAATAAAAGTACATAAATTACTTATTCACAAAATATTTGATACAAATATTAATATATAAGTAAGTCTTAAACTGCAAGGATTGATCGACTGACTTATTTATGGTCACTAAAACAGGCTTCGAAGCTGCAGGGAAATTATACTTTACAATTCCTTTGAGGAAATGATAACCACTCACTGAAGTTTGTTATACTGTGACAAAAACTGAATCATTATTTACCTCTAGTTCAAAGGTAAAACATTAATTAATGTTGCATCCTCCTATACAAAAAAAAAAAAATCTACTTTAGCACTTTAAATAATCATAACAATGCATAATGTAACTAACAATAATTAGCCTATTATGTTAACTTATGACATTAGGTTAAATAGCCTACATACTTGTCTAATGACCTAAAATATTGTCTAATAAAGACTTTAACAGCTATTTGTAGTTAAAACAACAAAACTATCTTAAACTATTCATGGCTACTAGCCTGTAGACTAACCTAGAAAGTACCTTAAGTATTAAACTTTGCCTTAATAAGCTATAACTATTTATGTAATAACCTCTACAATATACAGATACATATTTTAAGGCAGACTGTGTATACTTATTTATAAATATAACTATAGGAGTACAAATTTATTTGTGATTTAAGGTTACGATTAAATACACTATTCGTCCTAACCGTGAATCCCAAAAGCTTATATGATTAACTTCCACTAAAAACCGCATTCGAGAAGTAAAGTTAAAGTTACACATCTGCTATTATAATTTGAGTTAAGCATTACAGTTGCATAATTTAGTCGAAATATACCCTTGGGTCCTCAAACCAGTAATTAAGAGTATTTTACGCTTAAATGTGCCTTGTTTATCCTTTAGCATGAACCAAAAACGTAAGAAGGTAGGCTATGATTAACTTTCACTGGAATACCACATACAAACTAAAGTTATGGCATCATTATTGTAATCTGAGTTAAGCAATATAGCAGTAGTGTAATTCAGTCCTAAATATACCCTTGGGTCAATCAAGTCAGTAAATAAAGTCAATTTTACCCTTAGCTGCGCCATGCTGACATCCGCCATTAGCCTAGTGTCCTTAGCAGCGAAATCATAAACTGAACATGATTAGCCTAATGCTTAAATGCCATCTGGCTGTTAATTACATACCTGGTGTTATGGGTTCACGCCGGTGTAATTATACTCAGATTATATCCTGGATTCACTTCAAATTTCATCTCACAATTTTAGGCTTAAACAGCCTAGGATATGGCCAAGGAAGAACCGGCATGGTTTCCTCTCCTCAAACTCGTCGGGTTTTTCCTCATATCACTTAAACACGTAATTTTTATCTTATTTCCATCGTGTTTATTTAATCCAGTCATGTTTATAGACACTTGGTTGTCGATATTGATTATAATTACGGCGAAACAACGGCAAATAGTACAGTCAAAATTCCGCGCACAGGGTATACTTTCTTACCCTTTTAACACACGACGAAATTATGAAAACGAAGCGTGACGCTACATGGGGAAGATGATTGCTAGGCAACGGGAGAAGACGCTGAGGAAAACACTTTTGGAAAGTAGGTAAAATAAAAAAGGAAATCAAGCGATAGTTAAGACATTCAGTCTTAATAAATTATAATATTTACAACAATAAATTAATAATAATCACAATAATTAAATTTATTTTACGTACGCGCGAGTGAACACGCTACAATCATCCAAATTTTAGAAAGGTGGCACCCCTATGCTTAGAGTGCTTGGTTAATGGAGGGGCTCGGGGTGGGGGGGGGGAGTAAAAGAGCGATGCCAAATGTACTTTCCTCATTGTGCAAATAAGGCTACTGAGGACTCCCTTTCGATTCTTTAAAAAAAAGACTGTATTTACGAAACGCGTCTCATTGTAATTGATGGCAGTTTTATGATAATAATAATGTTGGAAGAAAGAGAATATGAAAATATTAAGACAATGTGACACCACTTTCCTCACGTTCTGCCACATCTGCGTTTACCCTAATAAGGCGATGAGGAAGAAGCAATCATAGTTTTGGGTTAAAGGATCTCTAGGTCAACACAAGGAACAATGGATGTCTCCCCAAAACCAAGCATAGCAAAACTATAGCATAAAACAATGAAAATTAATAAAAATACTATACTTACATTTAAAAATAAAACGAAATCTGCTTAGAGAGAGAGAGAGAGAGAGAGAGAGAGAGAGAGAGAGAGAGAGAGAGAGAGAGAGAGAGAGAGAGAGAAAGCATTATTTCCAGTGCACAGAGATTATTCTTCACATGACATTAGTGCAATCGTTAAACAATCTCGACAATACGTACATGTAGGAAAAAACAGAGAAACGAAAGAAAAACTTGCCTGATTAAAAGACAAACGAGCTTAACAATTACTGAAAGCGATGTGAAAAAACACAGCAGTCCAAAATTATGAATTGAAATTTAAAGGAGGGAGAGAGTCGGTAACCTGGTAATAGTTAATATTTAAATTTCATGTAATTTATGCTCACGTACCTTCATTTTTGATAAGGACGTTTATAAAAGAAGAGTTAGCTCTAAACTCCGTTTTTTTACAAGACAAAAAAACAGGAAATGTCAAAGAGGATTATATATAACAGGTCAATGTCTTAGGAAGGAAAGAGTATACACAATCCACGAGTACCTTCGAGAAACGGAGATATGTCACCGCTGTAAAGCGATTGGTGGGCCCCCTTTTGACCAACGACGGTAGCTCCACTACAGTTGTCGTACAAAGGTAGAGAAAATAAAAAAAAAATACGAAGGTAATTAAGATATTCTGATCAATTTTGTTGTAAATAAATATAAAAATAAGCAATAATAAACTGATCATTTAAAAGTATTTAACCGTACGAGCGAACTCACTGGAACCACACGAAAACGTTAGAAAACTACCACTCATTTTTGCTGTGGGTGGGACCACGTCCTTCCAAGCTTTCGAGTTTGAAATGTTGATGATAAATAACAATTATTATAAAGTTTATAGTCAAATAATGTTTCTCGGTGGTCTTGTTGCGACGCTATAGCCACCTATTGGCAAATTAAGTAACTATAGTAACAAAAAATATAACAATTAATATTAACTGATAACTTTGTTTAAGTAAACATTTAACCTTCGATTTTAGGTAACTAACGACGAACTTTAACTATTTATTCCAGCAGATATGTTGAATATATATTCTAGTTTCCTTTGAAATTAAAACTGATTTGATGAGCTGAATTTGTTCAAATAAATCAAAATAAAAATATTTTTAAGCAACTGTTATCATGAATTATGAAATTATCTAAGGCTCAGTAGCTATGAAGGGTAATTAGTTTGAATAACGAAAATTAATTATTGAATATATAAATAAAATAAATAATAGCAACTTCACAATTCACGTAACATAAAGGCTTTTGATATACAAGAATTTAAAAATGAAATCTCTCAATATAATCCATGTTAAATCTAAAATAAACCAAAGTTCCTATATTTACATTAATAAAATATGTATTTAATATATTTTCGAAATTTCATCTCATTTCCGTAATTTTACTATAAGTTCGTTTACCTGTAAAATATTTGTCTGTTTTTGCCGTCTGCTGGGAATCTTTAAAAAAGGACTATTGTCTTTTATGCTTAAAAATCTGTAAAATCTTGTATGTTTTTATTTTCAAATGATTTTTATATGGAAAATATACGTATAGATGCTAATTCTATAACAAATAAACCCGTATTTTATTGCAAAATACATAATTTTCAAGGCTTCCTGATCTCACTGTTTTGGTAACTAAGACAGCAGACGAATTTCTGAAGAGATCGAGCTAGAATTTTATTAAAATTGATTTATGGTGAAGTGGAAGTGGAGAAAAAGGAAGTGGAAGGAATCAAATGAAATGGAAAAATAAAGTGGAAGGAATAAAATGAAGTGAGAGGAACAAAATGAAGTGGAAAAATAAAGTGGAAGGAATAAAATGCAGTGGAAAAATTAAGTGGAAGGAGAAAATGAACAGGAACTTGAAATGAAGTGAAATTGAAGAGAGAGAGAGAGTGGGGAAAATGAGCGCCAGAGAGAGAGAGAGAGAGAGAGAGAGAGAGAGAGAGAGAGAGAGAGAGAGAGAGAATGGCCTTGTGACAGCCTAAGCTCTTGCACCTTTGAATAACCTATTGGGAGAGAGAGAGAGAGAGAGAGAGAGCACAAAACTCCATCGTCTCAACCTGACAGACGAGTGAACGTAATATCAAGGGCGTTTATCCTGAAATTTCCAATAAGATCTTCGACCTGATGTGCATATGGTTGTCACCAGCATCATAGTATCTTATTCCTCAATATTCCAAGTCGCTCAATCTACTTATGAAGTTCCAAGGAATTTCGACCAAGAGTGATTATCCAGACTAGGCTTATATAACATTACCTTGCACCACGATTCAAAAAGTTGCTCCGTTACTACATGACGGTATGTTGAGAGCAAATGGAAAAAAAAGAATATATACAGTAGAAAAATGAGACATCATAAAGGACGCAGGCACTGAATAGAAAAAGACGATTAGACCATGTCACGTCAAACGGCAGGGTGACTGGCTCTGCCCCAATCATTAAATATATCCTTTTTCTCTGCTTCGTTTTCAGAATACTTTTTGCAGCCTACTTCCTCTTCCCCCTCCCTTCCCCCAGTACCCAGCCCCCTTCAAGCTGACACAACCAAGAGAGAAATGGAGTTTGATTTTCAAATGAAAACAGAGTATTTTACGTCATAATCCTTTGTTACATAAGATTCATTTTCCACCCGCTCTATCAAAGGAAGCGATAACGCAGGGGTAGAGGTAGGGATTAAAAGAGAGAGAGAGAGAGAGAGAGAGAGAGAGAGAGAGAGAGACGTCCTCCCTTGGCACCACAAGGAATTCCGCCTGTATTCTAAAAGGCCAAAAGGTCGAGAACGCCTCCTCATTCACAGCAAGCTCCTGAAACTTTGTCTTTTTGTGTAATTATACAGTAAACTGAATTGATTGGAAAAAAAGCAGTCTATGGATTAATGGAACTTATAATATAAATAGCATTCAGGTGAACGTAAGAACGTGAGACCGAAGAACGTTTTTGAACAAACTTTTTTTTAAACTTTTAAACGTTTAATATGTGAGAAATGAGCTCCCTCCCGGTCAACCCCTGGGGGGTGACACCGAGTACTTTTTAATTTCTCTGTTTCCTTGTTCCAAAAACAGTAACAAGAGGAGGAGGGGGAGGAGGAGAAGGAGAAAGTGGGGGTGTGGGAATGGGTGTGATGTGGGTATGGGAGTGGGGGTCCAGGGATGTGGGTACGGGTGTGAGAGTGAGAGGATGGATGTGAGGATGTGGGTATGGGAGTGGGGGTGTGGGTATAGGTGTGGGGTTGTGAGTATGGGAGTGAGAGTGTGGGTATAGAAGTTGGGGTGTGAGTGTGGGTGTGGGGTGTGGGTATGGGTGTCAGGGTGTGGGTATGGGTATGAGGATGTAGGTATGGGAGTGGGGGTGTGGGTATGGGTGTCAGGGTGTGGGAAAGGGAGTAGGGGTGTGAGTATGGGTGTCAGGGTGTGGGTATGAGAGTGGGGGTGGGGATGTGGGTATGGGTGTCAGGGTGTGGGTATGGGAGTAGGGGTGTCAGGGTGTGGGTATGGGAGTGGGAGTGCAGGTATGGGTGTGAGGGTGTGAGTAAGGAAGTGGGGGTGTGGGGTATGAGGGTGTGGGTATGGTTGTGAATATGAGAGTGGGGGTGTGGGTACGGGTGTGAGAGTGTGGGTATGGGGGTGTGGGTGTGGGTAGGGATTCAACACAACGAGTTATCAAGGGAAGCGATAACGTAGCAGTAGGGGTAGGGGTTAAGAGAGAGAGAGAGAGACAGAGAGACAGAGAGAGAGAGAGAGAGAGAGAGAGAGAGAGAGAGAAAGTCCTTAACACCAAGAAGGGATTTCCGCCTGTACTCTCAAAGGCCAGCATACTACACAGTCTATGGATTCATGGAACCTTATATATATATATATATATATATATATATATATATATATATATATATATATATATATATATATATATATATATATGTGTTTTGTGTTGATGACATAAAAATCATTGAAGTAAAGTATACTTGGAAAACACAGAAAGAAAAACGGGTATATTATAAATTGATGCAACGAATACTATGACCACCGGTTTAAGATGTGTATTATTCATATCATTTGCAGGCTAAAATGATCCACTTAGGAAAATACCTTGTTGAAATTTTTTTTATAATAACCTTCATACAGTTCACACTATCCTATGCATCCGCCACTATTGAAAAAAGTATTTAGTTTTGGTGGCCACTCTTTGGAACCATCAAGAGAAAGCCAACGCTAGGATAATAATAATAATAATAATAATAATAATAATAATAATAATAATAATAATAATAATAATAATAACGTATAAACTTTAAACTTGAGGTTACATGGCATTCGATTTCATCACTGTATTCGACTACTGTTAAAAGAATAATTATACTATTTTCGTACGACCTTCACCGCGCATTACTATATGCAACTGGACTACTGAGAGCGCAATTATAACATTGTATCGACTTCGGAAGGGATAATCTACCAAACATTAAAGATGAAAGACAGAAAATGCGACATAACTGAAAGATTCCAGAACCGACAGTTGTCGCTTAGAAAGGGGAGGAGGTCGTGTGCGCAACAGTAGCAGGAATGCATATTTTAGTACCCAATATGAACACAGACTGAGATCCAATTTTTGCACGACACGCAGAGAGATGACACCGAAGGGGCAGAGAGTAAACAATATTTAAAGCATGACTAGCATCAATGATCAGAAAAAAATGAAAGGAAACTCTCCTAATTAGGAGAACAACATGAACAAGTCCCCCACGTAAACATTTAAGGAAAAAGAGTAGGCAATAACACCATCTCGGACGCTATGTGATTGTTCTATCCTCTCAAGTTCTCAACTGTGATTCTAAAGCTTGTAAGACTACAAATACTACTGAAGAAGGAAAACGTGCTTTACAAGGTCGCCTGATTGATTATTTAGAGGAAAGGGAGAGGTGACACACGGGATAGCTGATGGTGCAGATGTTTATCAAAGCAAGGTGAGAGTAACTGTGAGGGTATAAGGAGTACACCTAATCCTACGGGGATCGTTAGAGAGATACTTCATTATATGGCGATATTATAGCCGAGTGGCGGACTATTATACAAGTAAGATATCCCACTTCATGCTAATAACAAGACGATCTATATTACCAACTTGTGGCCTTCACTCCGCAGTCCTGTACCGAGGGAAGGGGGGGTGGGTAGTCGGGGTCAAACGACCCCCCTCCCCCCACCTCCACCAAAAATTTCTGGAAGTCCATATTTTCTGTTAAAATTCTGTTAACCAAACTCAGTACTTTGAATAAAATCTAATCAGTCAATACTTTGAATAACATCTAATCGGGTAGAAGGGCATAGACCGCATACCCAGTTTTTCTTCTTAATATAACTAAAATAATATTTTCAAGTATTTCATCTTGTATATACCTATATATGCAATGACATATATAGAAGAAAAGGTCCAGTTTTGGGAAAAACGAACCCCCCCTCCCCCATAAAAAAAACTCTGGGTACGGGTCTGCTCCACTAACGAATGAGTCAAAGATTACTAATTATGTATTCCATGTCCACACCCAGGAACATTACTTTAGGCCGCGAAGCTGTCAAAGGTTACTAATTATTCCATGTCCACATTCAGGGACATTACTTTAGGTCGCAAATCTGTCCTCAAACATGACGATAAAAGTTCAAATCTGCATGAGGCTCAAAGCGTATCGTCATTACCGACCAAGGAAAGGGGGCAGGATCAACGAAGTTTAGGTAAAAGACTTGTTGACCTCTTTACAACCTTTCTTTTTCTATACAAACACCAACAAGGTCTTCTAGAATACTGCAAAATTTCCTTTAAAAGGAATAAGAACTCTTTACCAAGAATTAAAATAAGCAGTCCGGTTAGGTAGTGTTGCACACACTTACCAACAATACATTTCTGGTCGAACGTTATCATACATACATGCGCAGAAAATAAACAAAGATTTCTAGCAACTCACCGACTATGGAGATTGGATGGATCACATGATCCAATATTGCTAGTTGTTAAAGTGTCCGTTTGCAACATTTCCCAACATGCTAATTAACTCTAACTGTTCCTCCTTTCTTGAGATTTCTTTCCGCAATAGGCCTACGTCTTCCCGGCTCGTATCTGTGTCTTTATACTGGTGCTACATTTGCCATCATCTCCGGGCCAAGTTAAGAATAAGCCTCCTCAGTCATCATCTCTAACGGATTTAATAGACCTTTGTTTCAGCCTTCATTTAGTTTGGCCCAATGATTGACTGACTGGTTTATGGTTACTAAAACTGGCGTCACAACATCTGAAGTTATTAACGGTGCTTGACCCAATGAGATGAAGCTCGTAGCAGTTAGGGACTTTGAAACACTTCAGTGATATCCATCGGTTGGTTTTGTATTCTAAATCATGTGAGGGGGTTTTGTCTGAAAAGAAAAATTAACGATAGAAAAATTGCAAATTTATTTAATCTATCTACCTGTCTATATATATATATATATATATATATATATATATATATATATATTATATATATATAATATATATATATATATATATATATATATATATATATATATATATATATATATATATATATGTATATGTGTGTGTGTGTGTGTGTGTGTGTGTTTTACCTATCTCCAAGTGACTGTCTTTCTTATATTCAATGATATTATACCACAAATACCACAATGTCAAATCGAATTGTTCATTTCCTTTTCTCTACTTAAAATAGAAATAATTATTAGTTAATAACCCCAAAAATTAATTTATAACCCTAAAATTTTCCATATGCCAACTTGAAAATGGGCCTATAAAAACTGGTGTGAAATAGTTTCTTCGTGTGAAGTCACGCGTTGGCGGGAAATCCAACTCTAGTTATTCACAGACAAAATGGATAACCTGAGATCACACACTCCTTGGAAGTTTTTAAAGCGCTTGCGTTATTGCTGTGATGTCATTATAGTAACTTAATAAAGTGTAGCCGTATATATATCAAAAAACATATATTTCCTTCCTTGCAGCCAGTTTTACTTGTGCTACAAGCCTGCTTGTATATTAGGCAAATACACGTAGGCCTGTAGAGGCTACATGTATAGGCCAATCTATCATTTAACTTCAAGTTTGTCTGTGAAACTAGGTAATGTAAACGAGGGTTAAGGATTATGTACGAAGTTAATATTGTTCATCTAAAAAAAAAAATCGACGCCTGTGAATAATTTTGCATGTTAACCATACCATTATCATCCAGGGAGCTAGCTGAAATAAATAAGTTAATCAGTTCCCCGTAAGTTGAAATACTGGAAGTTTTGGTTCTATCAGGTGAGGGCAGAGCCACCTGAGCCAGAGCCATACAATGTGGCAACGGACAATTCTGTAAGCCATAATGCCAAAAAATGTCGACATGGTTTTGAATGAATCCAGATTTTATCAGGAATGAATCGCCAAGGTCATTAAAATCCCCGAGCCTGAACTCAACTGAAAATCTCTGGGGCTACGAAATACAATGTTAGTCATAAAAACTAAAGAACAGTTGAATAGGCTTTTAAATTCCCTATGGGGATTACGTAGGCTCACACACCATGAAATTAATTTGCGCGAAAAATTTTAGATTTTGTGACAATACGTGGTTATCATTTAGCTCTTGCTTTATGTAGCGGCACGTCACCCAACCCGTGAGTTGCCAGTTAGTGTTTGTCCGAAAGATTTTTTTTTTATTATTTTATTAAAGTCATCAGAACTTTTTTCCTTGATGGTAGGCTACTATAGGGTTATGGATGTCTGGAATGATAGCCCTTTAAAGTCGCAGGTGATGACATGTTATCATTGTAAACCAACTTTGCTAACCAGACTTTTCTTACTCTTGCTATTACTAGTTATCTAAACTGACTTATTCTAATGTCTAGAATATGGAAACGAAAATGCTTATTTTTAACAATGGCTCATGGAGAAAAATACACAATGCTTAATCGTGGCATCTGTAACTCTTAAAAATGTAATAAAAGTCGTGACTGGCAACTCTTTCGTGGAGTTTACACAACACTGCCATTAGTAATCCCTGGTAGTCCATACTAGACCGATACGCCAAACTCCACTTCAGTCAAAAGGTTTATAATATCGTCCTAGGCTACAAGAATTTCAATGCTATACTTACAGTCTAGTCATACAATAAGCTATAACCAATGATGATACAAAAAAGGGGGGAGGGGTTTGAAGCAGAAGACTTTCACTTACTAAAGGCTATATTTTTCTGGCGGGTTGATGCAGGTTTCTTGTGCGTGCAGACGAACTTCAGCATAATCGTCCGTATCAGAGCATTATTTTCCCTCAGTAGTCTTCTAGATTCCAATAAGCAAGTTGCAGAGCCGCACTCTAATAACAGCGCACCGTAGGACTATGAAAACAACAGTTACAACACAGAAATGAAGAGGTCGTGGCCTCGTTAGCTTAACGTAAAAATAAAGTGCTAACGAGCATTTGATTGTAATTTATTATTGAGCTAAAAATTATTGTGTTCAGGACCCATAAACAAATAAATTTTTAATACATTGTAAATTATAAAAAATCACACTATAAATTTAAGATTTTTATTAACATAACAACCAAATGTAAAATATACAGTAGATCTACATTTGATAAACTCACTCTGACAACTGATAACCTACGACCAGATTTAAGTTGAAGCAGCCCAGGTTGTTCATTTCGGTGTAGAGGTTGTCATGTAAATCCCGCTTTCAGTTGTGTCTTAAGTTACCTTCAAAGGTAAGAAAGATAATTATGGATGGTCAAAACATAAAGCGGAAAAAATCAGAAGACTTATAGGAGAAAAATGAAAGATATAAGGAAGAAAATCATAGACAAAACTATATAAATGTCAGGAAAATATTTCAAATGAAATGCTGTAAAAGTTGATATACATATAATGGGAAAAATCACTTGGCATACGGAAATAAAAAAAAAAAAAACAATTGCCGCGTAACCAGGATAATCTCCGTGAGAAGTCTGAATTGGTGGAATTCTCGATCTCAGTGAGAAGTATGAATGGAAGGACAGATTCACTATATTTTTTTTATAGTCTGTTCACTCGTCGATGAACTGACGCTTGCTCCGTGAGTTCGACTTACATTTAGCAACCGTTTGTTTGCTGACGAACGCAAGCCTTTTAGGATTTGTACTGTACACTGAGGAAACATGGTAAAGACCTACGCTCGTTGGAGTGATTTAATTCAAGTGCTTGGATATGTTAACTAAACCTTATTAAAACATTAATTAGCCGAAGCTGTGTTTTTACTAATGGCCTGTACGTACTACCAACGTAGTAATAATCGTTCAGGTAATTCTGTGGTAATCGCAGTTGCCTTGATATCTTTCAGTTTTAACTCTTAAAAAAGTACCTCGCAATGCTGTTAAGAAAAACTATTCTCCAGCGCGTGTACTTATTGATTTTTTTCTCACCTGTCAAGGATTTATGTATGCAATTGCTTACTGATATTCTGTTCTTAATTTATTTCTTATCTTCAAGATGATTTTCATTGCATCTTTCTCTCCTTTATATATCCATCTACTCACCAAACTTCGAAGTCCACTGTCGTTATTAGGATCTCATTTCCCTAATTTGTCACTCACATGTCTTGGATCATACTTTTACCTCTTTAAAGCATACGTAAACTACTGGTGTCTAGCCATTTCGGTATTTGAAGCCTTTTGCCGCACCGTATATTTATCATTTCTCTTCGTTTCTTATTGTAACTGATCCTTCTCTGAGGTACCTAAGATACGCTCCAAAAATTCTCACTTCTGTCTTGTCCAAACTTTTTTTTTTCTGTCAAAGTGGTTCTCGGTACCGTGCAGTAAGACTGGCCTTACGAAATGTTGCGTAAATTTTCACTCACATCATAATGCTCTTTGGTTTATCCCAGACATCCCACTAGTGTCTTTTCTTTTCATTCAGGAAGCTTAACTCTCATTTCTATTTAATTCCCGTCTGGTTCCTTTCCCCTTAGTTATATAAACTGGTACTTTTGACAGCTGTTAATCAAGAATGTTTCTGAATATAATTTTCTATCCTGTAGCTTTACATATTATAATTCCTGTTGATGTTTACTTTACTCGCATTAAAGTCCCAATTCTCCTTGATAGTTCTTCTGTATATTTTAACATTATAACTAAATATATCTGTATTAGGCAACTCGCTTAAGCTTTCCACTCCAATAGACTTAATAAGAACACCCATAACTAACATAAACTGACCTGAACTCTCTTGTTACTAACATATATTACACACCCTTGAAGTTAGCCTATTCCTGAACATGCCCATCTACTGTAATTGGTTCTTGACTTTTCTAAAAACTTCCATAATGAACCACACCAATCGTATCCCCGTGGGGAGGTAGTGCCATCAGTGCACTTAACGTGGTGCACTGTAGGCATTACTTACTTCTTTCAATCATTTTACTCTACCTCTGTTCATATTCTGTTTCGTTCATCTGACTTTCCATCCTCTCTAACATTGTTTCATAGTGCAACTGCGGTTTTCATCCAGTTACACCTTTCAAACATTCTAACTGTCAATTTCCCTTTCAGGGCTGAATGACCTCCTAGATCCCAGCGCTTGGCCTTTGGCCTAAATTCTGTATTCCAATATCAATTTTACTGGCACTCGTTTCTTCCTCAGACAAGTTTTTCAAGCCACATAAAGAAATTCATTGAAAAATTTTATTGATTGCAAATGACCTCTCCAGGAGGCTTCTTAAATTGTTCAGTACGTCCATTGTACCTTGACGTTTTTACATTCTAAGTGGATGGTTTGTACTTTGAAATCAGTGGTCCGTTATAGAAACTGTTAAATTACGATTGTAAACAAGGGTAGAGTATGGCTAATAACTGAATGTAACGACCCGAGTGGGCCGTTATGCAGGTTCTTTAACATACTCAGGATGGGGCTGTCATGACTGACGGCAGATGCAACAAACAAAGGAGGAGAAAACAACAAAAACAATAAAATGAGCTTAATATTAATTTATTTTTACAAATATTTACAAGTGAGACAGGTCTGGTAAAAAGATAAAACCATAAGCATAAAAAAAACCAAGAGGCAGCACTAAACAAAATAAAGTTAAATAAACGATTAACTTCATAATCAAAAAGTAGCTTAAAATTTAAAAAAAGGCAAAAAAAAAACAACAGCAGGCAGAAAAAAAAAACCAAACATACGTCCTCCATCGGGGCACCAAGACAGCCCTCAGCTGCACAACAGGGACGAGAACCCACCAACCAGAATACCCCGATGGAGACGTCAGGACAGCCTCACGCTGTCAACAAAGATGAGCAGCTCGTGGACACACGACTACTCATGGTCACACTCCACCTCTAGGTCGTGCTCCACTTCGTATGCGTGCTCCAATCTGCTGCTCAAAAACTCGACCAACGTCGACTCCAAAAACTGCCTGCTGCTGCTGCCACTGCCGCTACTTTCGCTGCCCTACCAGACCCGACTCACGAAAGAAAAACGGCAGCTCACCGACGAAAACATCAATTCAAAAAAACTTGAAGGTAAGGAGGCAGCAATCCACAAAAGGGAACGAGCGGGGAACCAGCAGTTCCCGCAAAACCATCACTTAACGTGACACTGAATAAAATCTATTTTAAGTCAAAGAACTTTAAGTGTAAATGAAACACGACTGGAGTTTGCCGTAGAGTTTTATATTTTCTTAAAACATTTGGCTCGTTTTCTGCTTTTTGATTATATGTTATCGGGCGACGGACGGTGGCGTCACTGGTTAAGCACCTATATCAGCCTCTTAAGGAGAACGGATGAAAATCCTTCCTAGGAAGGAAAATCACTTGTTGCATTTCCTTAAGCATTTCAAGGCTTTCACAAAATGCTTGTTCAAAAATGCTGAAAATGGAGATTTCATACGGATGTCACTTTCGAATGCAAAAACATAACACAAATAAAATTGTCACTTTCACCATAAATTCCTCAGAGACAATTATTTCATGTATACAAAGATTTCACAAAGTTAGGTACAGCGTTTATGCCCAGGGAATTCAGAAGAGAGGACAATATATTCTTACACAACATTCGCTTGTATATGACATTTGTTTGATATGCTTCCCCTTCACCAAACTTTGGCTATGACTGGCCTCGCTGGTTGTATATCTCTGTAAATATGCTGGTTGTGGATGTCCCGACCTGTCAAAGAGATTAATTAACCATTACTGGTACTTAACAGAAAAGATTCATTCATTGTTTCTGCTACTAACAAGGAGATTTTTATGTGCTTAGCATGACTGAAAAGAGAAAAATAACTAGTAAGAAAGAGTATGGTGGAAATATCCTTTATCCATCTTCCCTCTATTTCCAGGCTACCTTTCCCTACTTTCTTTTGTGCTCTTAGATCAATTTGAAGACTGTGAAAAAAATTTAAAATTCTTCATCTTTGACATCGGTCACTTTTTTACAGAATCCTGTCAAAGTTGTGAGATTTTTTTTTATCGTTTTAAGGTGACCTAAGAAATACAATCCAGTTTACTGAAAATTACTCCCAAAGCCTGGAAAGTTCTTGAAAGAAATTTTTCAGTTATTCAAAATTTTCTCTATTCAAGTGTAAGTAATTTATATTTTTTCGTGTTAACCACTGCAAATCCACCCCCCCCCCCTTTTTTTTTAATTATGTCCAAGTCTTGTTGACCGCAGCCCAATAAAATGATGCAGACACAAATAATTCTTTTGTTTTGAAGGAAGTACATCCAATGACAAAAAAATTTACCCCACTGAGATTTGCCCCTCTGGTGACATTAAAGACCGAAAAGTAACGTACCTCTGCGTTTTTCCGAGATTTTAGCAGTTTCTGGAAGAACGCTAATCACCCTTCTATTCTTCCTGTCGTGTCCTCTTCTTATTTTCTGTAAAGCGTTGTCCACACATGGCAACAGAAGAAACAACTTCAACAAAATTGTTAGAAGCGGGAAAATCAACGCGTACTGAAAAGAAAAGAGATAGAATGAGAAATTTAACAATTTAGTGCAGAGCAATATATAATGTTCCATCTCCTCCCTGAGTGATTACCAGTTGAGACCTTTGGCAGAATGAGGTGAATATTCACACTTAGCATTAAAGGTTATTGGAACTGGAATAGGCCAAAGGCCAATCGCTGGGATCTATGAGGTCATTCAGCACTGAAAATAATGTTGAAACAATTGTTAGGAGAGGATGGAAAGTAAGATGGGAGAAAGAGAACCTGAACTTGGGTATAGGTACAATGAAAGAGGTTGCAGCTAGGGGAAAAAGGGACGCTACAAAGAACCTTCAGTAATGCTAATAGTGCACCGCGTGAAGTACACTGATGGCGATATCTCCCTACGGGAGCAGTCAAAACAGAGATTTAAAGCATAACTTTCTTTTTGGGTTACCTGAGCTCCCGAAGGCAAGGCGCAAACTTCGTAGTCCTTCCGGGAGAAGCCCCATCCCAGGAGACCGTCGTGAATGGTCCCCGTCAGTAGGGCCATCCAACCCAACTTGCTCTGGATGAAGGTGAATTCTCGCCACGTCAGTGTAGCGCCCACCGACGGAAGTGACGTCACGCCCAGTATGCATGTTATAAACATTGACAGTGTGCCTTCAGAAGAGAAGCTTTTATGTCATTTCTCCTGCTATATAAAATCTGATTCCTGTGAGACTAGGTGAACTTATTCCCCTTCCTTCACGCATACAATATTAAAGAAAACAGATGCCGTTTGTGTTATAAATAATATTATCATCGTTAAACTCAAACTGATCAAACTATGAACCCACGTGATTCCTGTGTGGCAGAAGTTCTGAGCGAAATCCATGATGGTTTGAATACATGGAGATTATGGAGTTTGTTGCATAAGGATTTTAACAGCAAATGCATTTTGGCGAGAAAATTGAGAGAAATAATGCCATATCAGATAAAGACCTAAGAAACACAGAAAAGGAATATTATGCTATCAAACAGGTCTTCAGAGAAGATCTCATAAAGGATACAAAACTTTACCAAGCTAAACTGTGATTTTTAAGGTGCAATATTTTTTTTATCAGGAAATTACCTGGCCAACTAAGGCTCCCTGGTATGCCAATAATCAAGATTCTCATAAATATTTCATATCTTGGTTGTAACAATAAACTCGAGTATACTAAGAACAAAGGTCTACATAAATTTGATATATATACCATGCTAGTCAACTTGTCAATCATCATCTTTCCTCCTCATTGGGTGCCCAAACCATCTCGACCTTGAAGCGTCAAAGACGACCCAAGAGTCAAGATTTAGATGGTTTGGGCACTGCACTGGGGGGTGGGGGCGAGGATGGAGAGACTATTATTTCGAGGGGAAGTGGGAGACAAAGGAATAGACGAAGGGAGGACACAGGATAGAAACACCTGAAAAAAATGTTTCTTAAAAACGACCCGACTAATGATTAACCTGAGAAGAAGAGGAAGAAGAATTTGGAATCTGATGATCTTAATCTTACCTCAAAAAACTAATCATGCACTTCAGATAAGCTTGTGGAATTCTTTCCAGAATTTTGTTTGAATCAACTCAGAATTTAGAACATGTCATAAACAAGTTTTTTCCTCACCGAATGTGAGGAAAAGTTCTCCCCGAAGAGTCATGGCCGAATTCAGTACGGTGACGTTTCGCGTGACGTAAGACGTTTCGTTGTGCTTGACCTTGGCCGAGATGATGGTCGGAGGTTCCCACACCAGAGGGTCGTAGCGCCCTGACCACACAGCGAGTCCTAGGCAGGTCTTGGGGAAGACATTGAGGGGAAAGAGGATGAGAAATTGATATTAGTAAGTATTCTGGTAAAATGTAATTCTCTTTATATTAAATGCTGTAGAATGATTTTTGTAACGAGAAGACCGAAACAATTAATTAATTACAGCACAGTTTTAAATGAGCTTGATTGTGAACTTAACATACAAATCCAGCTCGTATGAATCTCTGGAGGCGACAGGAAAGCTATCAGTAAAACCTTATTATAGGCATATACAGAGAATAAGTTAATCATTACATTTTAGCATGATCTACCTGTAAATTGAATGCTTCACGAATTCTGAAATGAATTAACGTAAGATACAGCAAATCGTTAATGATCGACCACTGCAAAGTCAGGGACATCGATTGTAGAGCACTCAATGAATCGACGTGGAAACGTACCCATACACAAAACAGAGGCTTTTCTCTGAATGATTCATGACAGAAATCGATTGAATAAAGGTTTATGGAGGGTTGTCATTTATGCAGGAAGGCTGACTGAGGTAAATGGTAAGTTCCCACGATGTTTGACTTGCGTGGTTTATGCAAAACTCGGTAGATGGAGTAAATACTGGGTTACTATGGTGTTGACTTTTGTTGTTTGTTTAATAAAGGTAGATTAAATAAAAGGACGAAATAATAGCAAAGGGTTGGATTTTTGGCGAATCAATTGACTAACAAAGAAGTAGGAAGGACAGAATATTGCATTATAATTAGTTTCTGTGCAACAGATCTTTTGGCTTTAAACAGCCAATACGGAACCAGTAGTTTTGCCCAGCTATTAACATCCTGAAACAATCAATTGAAATTTTTGTGACTTCCTATGATTCTGTCTTATATCTAAACTTTATGGAGACGTTAACTTACATGAATAGCAGCTAAGGCTAGCATAAGTAGTCCCAGCTGTTTTCTCATCTTTAGCCATGTGTCTAACCATTTGGGAAATCGCCTATATTTGGTGCCCCAAAAAAGTTGGATGTAAGCAGCAAACACACCTGTGGGGGTAAGAAAACAGGCAATCTTGAAACTCACATTAGACTGCCATCTCTGGTTTGTTTACGAATTTAAAGTCACTCATAATTAGAATTCAGAGAATCGCCTCTTATTTTTCGAGTGAAACTTTTTAAGCCAGGGAATGGGATGTTTAGGTGTGTCATTTTATGAGGTACAGTGACAAAATGTTTTTTTCAGGGAAGGCTTTTCATTCGTATTTGATATATTCCTGAAACTAAAAATGAAAAACTTTCTGCAGATCCGAAAATTTAAGCTTCTACCTGAAACGTAAATTTTCTGATCTTTTGTAGATGGTATTATCGTCGCTTGGCGAGATGTTTATCAAATCAGGATGTTCTTGGACGAGGGGGATGCGAAAAAAATACGACCTAATAGTGAAAATAAATGTTAGAAAGAAATGGTGTTATTATTAAAAAATGATACATACACCAAATAAAAAAAATGCCTGTAATTGGCAATGTCCTGAAATAACTTAAGACTTAAAACAATTTGTATCTAATAGATTTAGAAATCAGAAGACACAGTAGGCAAAAGACCTTTGTCTTATTTTGCTGGAAGAACCGCTTTTCTGGGCTAAAGAATACTGACAACTGAAACTAGGAAAGGTACGTACCAGAACAGACATCTCATATCTCATACAAACACTACTTAAAGCCATCCGAATGGCTAAAGTCACATATTACAGTAACTTTCATTTCAATGGCTCTTGAAAAAATTTTAAGTACGTAAATACATCTAAGATACAATACACTTTTAGCTTCTCAAATCTCAAATGTTTTTGGATGCGATTTTCACTAAAAACATCATCAGAATTTGTAAATGAAATGAGGCAATTCTCCTTCCACACCAAGATTCGAACCAAGGTCACAATTTAGGGATCCAGCACCCTGTCACGGAAGGAGTTTATTGCCTGTCGTTCCTTGCATTTACACACACACTGGGTGAGAGTTACCAGCTTATTTCATCTTTGAATATGCTAACTGAATATTACTGACCAGGCAGATAGCAGAGCGCCAGAGTCCATAGAGCCGTGATGGCTGTGGAGCGGTTGAAGTTAAGAAGGGCGAGATGCTTGAAGGTACCAGAAGCCCAGGGCTCATTTCTTACACTGCCGCACACTTGGTATCTTGGAGAGGAAATTAAATAAGAAACTCAGATTTAAAAGAGTACGAATCACAGTCTTGGCAAGTGTTACAACATTTGATGATGCCACTTGGTGACAATTTTCATTCTAATGGAGACGACCTTACCAAAGACCAGTCATGACAAGACTAGCAATACAGCACTATCATATGGACAACATTATTACAACAGCACTACTTTAACAAAAAACAACACTAATAGTAAATATGATGATTTCCCTGGATTTGTGGTAACAACACTTGCTTCAAAGGACAGTCGCTTAACAGGATCTTTAAGCAAAAGAAAACTTGAAAGTGAGCTTACTCTAAAGAACACCTAATTAAAAGGAGCCTTACTTGAAGAGCAAGACGAGATACTGAAGACTCCAAAGAATCGCGACCGCGGCCACTGGTATCCTCCAGGAGGGCATCAGCTGCAGAGGAATGGCCTCTATCTGTCGGGCATTGACCAAGCCACAGCGATCCACCGCCGAATATCCCATCTCCTGGGCAAGGCATAGGATCCTCTGGCGCGCCGCTGGCCAGTCGGATGCAACCGGGACCTTAGAGAAGGATATTTTATCCTAAGTTATTTTTATACTCTTATCGGTGGTTGTGTAATGGATGTACACGTGTGGTCACTTCCTACACACACACACACACACACACACACATTCATATGTATATATATATATATATATATATATATATAATATATATATATATATATATATATATATATATATATATATATATATATAATTTATATACAGGTGTATATATATACGAATTTTTATCACTTCACCGAGGCATGTTTTATTCACAAGCCTAAGCCACAACTCTCATTTAATATCCAATTCGCTCTACGTCGGAAAAAATACCGGAGAGGAATTATAATTGATAAGTGGTAGTCACCTTGCGGACTCGAACCCTCGACAGCAACTACCTCTAACTTCGGTGACCAGTTCTGTTACCATTGTACTGTCACTTATCAATAATTCCCCTCCGGTATTATTTCCGAGGAAGAGCAAATTGGACATTAAATGACATTTGCAGCCTAATGTTTGTGGAGATATATATATATATATATATATATATATATATATATATATATATATATATATATATATATATATAATATATATATATATATATATATATATATATATATATATATATATATATATATATATATATATATATATATATATATTATTCAGAAGACGAAACCCATTCATATGGAACAAGCCCACAGGGGCCATTGACTTGAAATTCAAGCTTCCAAAGAATATTATGGTGTTCATTAGGAAGAAGTACGAGAAGATAAAGGGGAAATACGGAAAGAAGAGATCCCACTCGCTTATTGAAAAAGAAAAAAAATAAATTAATAAATTAACAAATAGATAAAAATATGTTGAATTGCAAGGAGAATCGTATTAGGGTAGCAATGCATAGCACCTTTGCTTGAACTTCTGAAGTTCCATCTGCACGACACCCTCTGGGAGGCTGTTCCACAGTCCAACGGTGTGGGGAATAAAGGACCTCTGGAACTGAGAAATTTGACAGGGAGGCACATTTACTGCATATTGGTGCTGCTGTCCAGCGAATCTGGTTGCTCTCGGCAGGAAAGGGGGGATCAGGGATCAACTGTGAATGTGAAAGATCTCTGTTGAAATACAACCTATGAAAAAGTGACTAACAAGAGACCATCCGTCGATGGTCCAAGTCATAATTACTGCTATTAGGAAACAGAATCCTACCACCACGAACCAATCTATCTAAAAGAGATAAATCTCTGGCAGAAGCAGACATCCACGCCGGAGAGCAGTATTCTGGTAAAGGGAGTACAAATTACCTAAAACAGGTTGCATTGATTTTATCCCTATTATAAATATATGAAGCCTTACGAACAACACCTAACTTTCGTGCGGCATTTGCTGAAACTTTCATTAAATGTTTCTCAAAAGTTAGATGTGAGCCAAAATGAAAAAGAATTAATTGAACAAGCAACGGTGTGATAAAATTGTACTATTTGCAGTGCATAGTGACAGCTTCTCCAATAACTTAAGAAAAATTTATCAGTGTTCGTGCATACATGCAGAAGCCGAGATTTAGCAAAGTTTGCTTCTTACCTATGCATGTTTGGAGAGTTAATTTTATGAAAAATGTTGATCAAGCTCCATGGTTGCAATATTAGCCCTTATTAACGTGCACAAAAGGCTCATCAGGAAACCGCCGTCACCCTTACGCGTCAAATTATTGCTAAGTATAGACGAAATTCCAGAAATAACGATTATACACAGGAGGTTGTAATGCATATCCTGGACATCACTCTACTAATAGACTTTCACAAGAGCTTTTTTGAACAGACAGCCCAAATGTTAAGAACACCGTGAGGACGACCATTGCTTTTAGGTGCTGGTCTGCAAAAACTATCAAATTGACAAGCATTGTTCTATGGCAAAAGGCCTCCCCCGAGAAAGTTATATGGGTGTTCATCTCTTAAGTTCTTGAGATTTTCTCTTGATTGACGGATAAAAAAACGAACAGTGACGGCGTAACTCACTTTTAGAGGAGGAGAGCAGAAGGACCGTCTAATCACTCTATCTAGACCATGACCGAAGGAAATACTAAAATGGTGGAAGGAGGAACAGTGGGGCTTTAACGCCGAAGAAAGTGATGACGGAGGCTCGTTGCATTCAGAGAAAACGGAAGTAGGGTGAAATATCCGATGCTCGGCAGTAGAAGGAACAACCCAGACAAAGGACAGAGACTACGAAGCTTGCAGAGCTCGGTGTCACATCGACTTACTTGCTTGGCAGACTGCTGGACATTGTTCTCCAGGGCGTAAGCTGAGAGGACATTAAAGGCTTTGACCACGTAAGCTTCGGGAATCAGACTCTGCAGGTTTTCAGCATTACTTGGCTGGCTGGAGATAGATGTCATGAAATTTTGAAAAATTAGCAAAAAAAAGGGGGGGCCCGATATGTCATATACGTACATGAAGAATAATGATGAACATATACATTTGCGTTAAGGTTCTTTATTCTGAGACTACTCATAACCGCAAAAGCCTGTCGGTAACGTTATAATTTCCGCCATCCAGAGGGTTGATTTTCATTTAATGCTCTGCAAATTGCAGCCTCAGTGTGCTGTATCTAACCTTGGAGGCTGGGGTGAAGTGGAGTTAGCCACATCGACGACGATCTTGTCCCTGAGAAGGTGCAGAGGGAGCCTGGCGTAATGGTCGCTTCCCACTGCGACTATGACAATGTCAGCCGCTGCCGCCTCTTCCTGGGTTACTAGGCGGGTGCCTGCTTTCTGATGGATCAGTTCTCTAAGTGAAGGATGAAAAACGTTGTTAGATTACAAGTATATTGTGACACAATGATACAGTAAAATTTTCCTCTTTCCCTCTCTCACACTCTTCTCCTAAATACATACACGCATACACACACACACACACACACACACACACACACACACACACACATATATATATATATATATATATATATATATATATATATATATATATATATATATAAAATACCTAAAAGCCAATTCTTTGCCAATTTGTCAAGGACCGACGATGCCTTTATATATAACTACACATTTAGTATATCTACAGTGTTTTTGTACATAGTGGTCACCTTTCTAGACAAGCTGTCACTCTACATAATCTGTTTGATGTGCAGGACTGTACACTACGAACCTCATTCGGATCTCCAAGTACTTGTAGGAAAAGTGAACGAGTCTCATCTTATTCTCTCAGTCAGTTACATCTCTAAACTGTTGCTAATACACACGGGCCTCCCCTCTTTGCTCCCTTCTTCTTCATAATACTGCTAAAAGTAGAGGCTTCGACAGATAATCTGATGACACCTCTGCCAAGATTCTCAACTAGCATAAAATTAAAAGATATCGTTAAGTACAGATTTGACTCAAAGAAGGGACGCTTGCCAACATAAAGATATAAGAGATTGTTAAGAACAGATTTGACTATGAGGCTTATACTCGTATAAGGGGACTTGTTACATTTCCTGAAGGGAATATAGTACTACTCGTCCAATGGCTACATATGAATGAGTAACCCATTTTTCCGGCCTGGTATACTGAAGTATGAGTGAAGAAGGCGGCAGTCCTTTACACTATAAAGAACGGGTCCTTCGAGTGGTACTAAGGCTAAGCCTGACCATGTAAATGCGTTCTTAGTAGCTTTTGACTACTTACAAATCAGACACCTCAGAGAAACTAGCTCTAGGATAATGAGAATCTCGTATGAAATCCGAAGTGAATACCATGCTAAAAGCAGCGGCAAATCCATATTCAGTAAATGGGGTTTATGTCAGTTAAGAGTGAGGGGAGATAAAGTAACACCGTGTAAATAAACGACGCAAACGTTTCTGAAATGGTTATCAATACACTGCATGGGCGTTTAGTAGCCTCCCACTTCCATCTAGAATTGTGACTCTTAATAACGTTTCATGGGGAAATAAATGTCCACTAATGATAGTGTTGACTGAAATATTACTTTTGTAAAGTAAACATCTGATCACCTAAATAATACTCCAACTGATGA